>NW_013667327.1:222376-238755 GCF_000517525.1 Limulus polyphemus | reverse complement strand
GATATTATAGTCTTATATTTCTATTATGACACGTATATCGATATTATGGTCTTATATTTCTATTATGACACGTATATCGATATTATAGTCTTATATTTCTATTATGACACGTATATCGATATTATGGTCTTATATTTCTATTATGACACGTATATCGATATTATAGTCTTATATTTCTATTATGACACGTATATCGATATTATGGTCTTATATTTCTATTATGACACGTGCATCGATATTATAGTCTTATATTTCTATTATGACACGTACATCGATATTATGGTCTTATATTTCTATTATGACACGTACATCGATATTATGGTCTTACATTTCTATTATGACACGTACATCGATATTATTGTCTTATATTTCTCTTATGACACGTACATCGATATTATGGTCTTATATTTCCATTATGACACGTACATCGATATTATAGTCTTATATTTCTATTATGACACGTATATCGATATTATGGTCTTATATTTCTATTATGACACATATATCGATATTATTGATAATAGAAATATAAGAAGAAATATAAGACCATAATATCGATGTACGTGTCATAATAGAAATATAAGACTATAATATCGAAGTACGTGTCATAATATCGATGTACGTGTCATAATAATTGACTGCCTCTTTTATAACGCGCCAACAACTGAAAGTGTCAAGTTTTTAGTTGAAAATAACTCGCTCGAACCAAGGTCTTTCGGATCCACATTTTTACACGCTAACCAATAAGCCAATCCCGTACTTACAAAATTAATGTCAAGTGTGTTTTCAAGTAATGTTTAAGCCACGTAAAGCACTGACAATTACTTTAATGAAGAAATTGCAATCAATCATCAGTAGCAAACTGCATTATAAAACTTGATGTTAAACTTTCAGTTGAAGTACTGTAGTTGTGATTGGTAGATTGTATAGTTTTGGGCAACATGCTTACTTTAACACGCACTTTTTAATGTACAATGTGAAGAATGATTCGATTTTTACATTAAAAATTACTGACAGCTAATTTTTTAAACTTTACTTACTGTTTCCTATAAATAGGCTCTTTGAATCTTAGCACTAAAATCATATTATTGGATCAATACACACAACGAATATTCCATTGTCATAGTCAGTAGTTTAATCGTATTTATTAGATATTTTTTATTACTTAATAGTATATGGTCATATAACGATCAGGTTTACGCTGATTTATGTTGGCGACGATGTATTCGTAATGTGGCCACATTCACTGCTGTGGTCAAAATTCATAAACAGAGTGGACGGGCAACATCCAGTGATACAATTCACTAGTACCTATCTTGACTCCAAATCAAACCACCCCAGCAGTGTAAAGATAGGCATCGTAGAATGCTTACGCTACAGAATAAACGAGACAGGTAATTGGCGCTAAAAAGAATAAAAACAAGTATCTACATCTCTTCTTAACAATGGATTTCAATCTTAACAATAGATTTCCATCTTAACAATGGATTCCCATACCACTTAATAAAGTAAATAAAAAATAACAACACCAAAAATAAACGGGAAAAAGTTTACAGACATATAACCATATTCTCCTGTCTCGAAGGTCTCTCTGAAAACATACGGAGGATATGTAAACAGCTTAAAGTCAGAACATTATCCAGAGCCCTCCACCCCAAAAAAACGATCGTAGTTAGTACACACCAAACCACCAAGAGACTCAATGAAGAGCAAACACATCATCTACAACATCCTCCAGTACTTTGAAGTAACAAAAAAACCAACAAAAGTCGGAATTTAGGAGCATAATGGAAATATAAGACTCAGCCATTCGTATAAAAGTAGCCTTATAGGTTGAGTGTGATTCTGACTAATTGCCTTCCATCTGATGAGCCGTTCAGCCATTCGTATAAAAGTAGCCTTATAGGTTGAGTGTGATTCTGACTAATTGCCTTCCATCTGATGAGCCGTTTAGTTTCCCTCTCTGTAGGTAGATTGTACTGATCGAAAGTTAATATCAATATTAGCACTGTCATTAAATACATCACTTAAACAAACTATATACCAGTCTCATGTTTTAAATACAACTGTATTTCATGGGTGTCTTTCAGATACCCTTTTTCACAACGTTAATTTTAACTCCTTTCATTTACAAGACCTGGCATGACCTGGTGGTTAGGTTACTTGGTTCGCAATCTGCTGGTAGCGGGCTCGAATCCCGTCACCGAACATAGTCGCCCTTTCAGCCTTGAGAAGCGTATTATAATGTAACGCTCAATCTCATTATTTGATGGTAAAGAGAAGCCCCGGTGTTGGTTGTAGATGGCGTTGACTAGCTGCCTCCATTCTGGTTATCATTTCTAAATTAAGGAAGGCTATAGCAGACGTCCCTCGAGTATCTTTGCACAAAATTTAACAAACAAACTTTTATTTTCAATTTTCTCTAACATTAGCTTTACGTTTTCTTCCTCTACTACTCCCTATAAATCAGCTTTTTTGTCCATATATATTACATGATCGTGAAATCATAACCACCCAAGTCATCTTTAACACTCCTTTTTCTACAGTAAATTCGTCAGTATTTGATATTTTCTTATTGGTAATTTCCTAATTTTCATTTAAAACTATTTCTAATATCTAGTTTTGCCAAAGGCTTTTTAGAAAGAATAAGTTCAATATTAATTAGGTATAAGAAAATATAACGATAAAATATCTCACGGTTTATTTTCCAATATTTTTACCTGTGATTCTATACCTTATCGGCTGTACATTTCCAATTACTCTGGAAGTTTTATGTGTATTTGTGTTTTTCTGCTTTCTGCGTGTGTTCGTAGAGCCATTAATCTGCTTTTGAGTAGCATTTGATCCAAGGATAATATAATTGATTCGCTATTCAGTACACAGCTGCAAAACTACACGTCACGTTTCCAACACACACATACAGGTTCTGGCACTTAGTGCACAAAATATTTCCTGACTCACCTTACGCTCTGCGGTCTCCAAGATACAAAAATGATCATTCTCTTCAACATAACTGGATACTTGAAAATTAAGAATCTTTCTTTGAACGAAGATAAGTATAACACAAAAAGGAATAACGTAAAATACAGCATCTGGAAATTTAGCTATTTATTTCTGTCATCCATTTAATCAGGCGTGCTTGCCTCTCCTTTACTTTATATATGTTGTAATATTTGTCTTGCTTCGTCTCTAACCTTAAATTGACAAATGATTTAATAGAAAACTACCCACGAAGCCCTTTCATGACGAGTAGTGCTTCTGAAACTCAGCTGTCAACTCCAGAAGTTTCAGTAAAAACCAGTAATGCTCTTTTTATAGTAAAGGACGGTAAAACGTGACCTAACACTTAGCATTAAATCTATTTTATGCTAAAAATATTTTATTAAAGTTAACTGTTCTCACCCAGTCGTTTTACATGTTACAGACAGTTGCATCTTTGCATCATCGCAATAACAGCCCCCCCCCCAGCGACAATTCCGAAGACCTATAACGCTAGAAACTGGATTTCGATACCCGTGGTACAGATAGTCCATTGTGTAGCTTTGTGTTTAACTACAAACATATAAAACACCTACAAAATATTATGACTAAATAAACATTTTTAGCAATATCTTATGACAGCATCTTGTAATCTCAGTAAAATTGATTTATACACATAAAATAATCTCCTAACTTTTCTTATGACAGCATCTTGTAATCTCAGTAAAATTGATTTATACACATAGAATAATCTCCTAACTTTTCTTATGACAGCATCTTGTAATCTCAGTAAAATTGATTTATACACATAAAATAATCTCCTAACTTTTCTTATGACAGCATCTTGTAATCTCAGTAAAATTGATTTATACACATAAAATAATCTCCTAACTTTTATTACTTTAATATTCCACTGAGTACGTGACATGAAATGAAACCACATAGAAATTTTAAAAACCCAATAGTTGATCAATATCTAGTTAGTATAACTTAGTCAATCACTTTGCGCTATCCTATCCTAATGCATTGACCTCATTATATTTACTACACGTTACATTTTTATGTATTGAGGCACCATCTCGAGTTAACTGTTTATTTTATAAATTACCATCATTTACCAGGGGTTAGCTTTATTACTTCAAGTTTGTTTTTTATCACACACAAATAAATTTAATATTTTCATCAAATATTCCTATTTAGATCAGCAACGGCCATTCACACTTCAGACGCTAATGGTCAACTGATTATTCAATTAATCCACATTGGACTGTCATGTTTAGCCTTTATCAAGATCGTAGATTCAATTACCTAAACAAATAAGTGACAGCATAAGTTACTGTTATCCATCAAAACGCGCTTATTAAGATTACGTTTAAACTTAACTGAGTTTAAGCGGTTATAACAGCACCGAAACCTAGAGTTGTTTATTATACTAACTTTATTGAAGCTTATTTTAAGTTAATTTTGGAGTACATCCTCAGAATATATTTGAATTATCGAAATTAAATTTATTTAAAACTCATAATATCATGGGGTAGGGACGAAAGTAGTCAAATAAGCGTCATATAAAGAACCCCTCATGGAAAAATAAAGATGTCCGTTGAATTTCTTACCTAAGCCGGACGTTGTCCAGTTGTTGGGATGTCGAGCTATATATAGGTCACAAGGTCAGAGCTCTTTCAGTCTTGGGGTGCTATAATCGTGACAGTCTCTCGCGCTATTCGGCTAAAACGGTGAGCATGTTCGGTGACATGTTTCGATCCCGCGATCCACAAATTGTGAGTCGACCACCCTCAAGAAGTTCCAGGCCTTACAGTTTTGTAAAATAAAAACTATGCGATAAGGTTGAAAAACAACTAATTATATAACATGTAAATATTTTTAACTAACATGAAGGCACAAAACTATTGTAGCCAGGTTTTAAAAAAGATCAGACACTGTTGACTAAGAAAACAGGAGAAGAAACAGTTAGGCCTTATCTATATAAAAAATCTACGAACAGTTTACGAACGAACATCCAGTCAAGTCCTCCGTTACTAATCCTGCTGTGGGAAGTTCTACGTTAGAACGTACGAACTTGTGAGAAATTTAGCCCGCCAAATTATTTAATTATAAGTATTTTGTGCTTTATAATATTTTTTAATGAAAATACTTAATTTGACTTTTATTATCTTATATTACACTTCAAAGACACAAGCATTTTTAGAGGGACATCTGTAATCATATTAAAATGTAGTAGTTTTTTATTGGCCTTTCGTACCCGCGTCAATTAAATACAGAAATAGAATCCAATGTTTCAACTGTGCAATAACGAAAAATTAAACACTCACTTAATTAACTGAAATTTTATATCAACAGCAATGATTAATTTTTATTGCAATCAAACTCTATTGAAATATTTTTTATGGATTCCAACAGTTTATTTGTTAACCGTTTTACCACTCTCAGAAAAGACAGACAATACAGTAAGAATATTCATTTCAGAGTTTAATTCTTGAAATACGAAAGAATTAGCATGCATAAAGTCTACGTGAATAGTCAATAACAAAAACAACGTATTTTGTTCAATTTATGAAATTATTTACAACAAAAGCAGAAAACTACACACACACACACACAATTTGAACTTCAACATTACAACATCACATAAAAGTTAGGTATGTTCATAATGTGTAATATACATTTGTCAATAAAATACTAAATCTGAGATACAATCAACTGGGGAAGATATGAAAAGTTCGCGTTGTTATTTTCGTAATTATTAAGTGATTGCTTCTTTCCAAAACATTAAACCGTTTGATTCGCTGTATCTGAAGTTAAATTGAACCTTACTGATGGATAGAATGTATATATAATGTTTGGCTTTTGTTTTGATTTATTCCCCTGGTTTATTCAACTAACACGACATCTTGTCAGTCAAAGTTTAGCGGTCGAACAGTGGTAAGTTATGTACTTATAACACTTAAATCCGGGGTTCGATTCCCCGCAGAAGACACACCCCAAAACACACACATTTCTCAATAATATATATATATATATATTTATCTTAGCACTTGCTATTTACATTCTACACTGTCACCTTGCCTCTATCCCTGTTTACTACAAATGTCTCGAATAAAGTATATATAAATTATCTTCCATTATTTATTAATTATATCTTCCATTATTTATTAATTATATCTTCTTCATATCTCCTCCTCTACATCTTCGAGAATAAAACTTTCGCTTTAGTCATATTTTTCGTATGATGAAAGTGTGAAAAGTACAGTAGAAAACCTTTTAGTTTCATTTCAAAACATGCTATGTTGAAACTGAAATGTCCGAAATGTTAACTATACAACACACTAATACTCAAAATATTTACCCTATTTTCTAACTTAAAACTTTCGAAAAAAAAATTAGTTTGATTTCACACAATTATGATCCATCATTATTTTTAGGTTGCGTTTAATTTAACATATTGTTCAACCATATTAATGTTTTCGCCATATATTGTTCCCCCTGCTTTTTCAGTGTAACATAATAGCAGTATTAAATTGAAACCTATTATTCTTCTCCATGTTATCACAATATACTCTCCTCATACCATTTCAAAGTTACAATATTTCACCATATTTATGGCTTCCTTTTCTCTTATTTACTTCGTACCTTAACTACTCTGTTTGTTTGTAGGCGTAAACTTAAGCAATGCGATATTTGGGCTGTGCCAACAGAAGGGATCGAACTCCAAATTATAGCGTTCTTAAGCCTCAAGATTACGTTTACCACCGAGTCAAAGGGGAAGGTAACTACTCGAAACAAAGGGTTATTTGTAAGTCTCCATAGTTATAATTCTAGATAATCATTAAATTCTAAAGAAAGTGAGTGATTTATACTGATACCGTTTCTTATATGCATTATATTTATATTCTCAAACAAAATATGAATATTGTTAGTTCGGAATGTAAATGCTTTACGAGGTGTAATCTAAGACAGTGTATAAATCTCTGTTGATATCTGTTTCTTTGATATTGTATGACGTAAAATGTAGAGAATCAATTTCTAATACGCTGTTTCAGGTTATACGAACAACAGACGAGAAAAAATTAAAAATCGTGTACCTTTATTTGTTCAGTATTACATGTTTTCCAAGGAAGAAAGTCACTCTCACGCGCAGTTACTTGTTTTATTTAGTACGTTGCAAACCATAACTTTGATATAGTTTCCTTTATATCTGCCTATAACACAATGACCTAACCTATATTAACCTGTTCCTAATAGTTGAGCTTCTGGTGTTTCAAATCCTGAAGAAAAATCTGTTTCTTCTCTTCAATTATCAGTGGAAATTTCCTATTTGCTTTTATACTACGACGCACTCTCGTGTGCGTGTGTGAGGTACATTTGATAGGTGCGCGTGAGAAATTCTTCAGTTATTTCGGCGTCCTCTTCCAGAAAGCACATCTGTTGTTAAGGCACAAAGAACATAAATTCAAATAGGCAGACAATTGTACTTTAAAGACTGTTCGAAACCTGCTCTTTCTTCTCGTTTTAGTACAAAACATTATTTTTTTTTCTGAATTCTTGTAGAAACACTATCTCTAGCAAACGGACGGATTTTCTTGAGTTATAAAAACACTTTGTTTGTCTTTGTGTTAAGGTGAAACCTAAAGTGTTCTCATTACTATGAAGCTGAGAAAAATCGTAACGAAAGAACTATGAGAAACCGACAGAAAATTATTTGCACCAGCGCATTAAAAATGTTTTATTTCGACTCTTTTCACGTTTCGTATTTGATATTTTAAATCTGAACGGCATCTCGTGCAGGATACCGGCTGAACCGGTAGGTCAAATAACACAAAGATCAAGTACACTTAATGCGAGAATAACAATACCCCCCCCCCCCATACATTGGTCACGCGGTCATCCGGGTCCAATAACACTACCTTCGATGACGAGGAACCCACTTTGAGACTAATAATGGCTGGAGGCGGCTTGAATAAGTAATGAAGAAAAACTTTAATGTAAGTTTAACATAATAGCAAATGTACAACGTTGTACATTTGCTGTTATGTTAAACTTATATTAAAGTTTTTCTTCATTACCCATTCAAGCCGTCTCCAGCCATTAACACTGTACTTGTAATTCTCTAATAACGAGGATAACAATAATCCCCCCTTACCTTGGTTTCCATCTGACCCCACGTTGTGTAAAAAGGTCATGTCGACACGTGGCGAATAAAAAAAGGTTAAGGAGTAACACACTGAAGAAAGTGAATAAAATTTGGTATTCATTTTATTTTATCTTTGGAAGTAAACAGAAATACACGTATGCTGATAACGAATTTTTAATTATCAAATACGCCAAACTTAAAATAACGACATTAATGACACAACCACAGTTTAGCGGTAATTTTCTACTAAGCACATGTGGCTAAAGCAAAAAGGGTATAACTAAGAGTTTATAGTTAAGTAGAATCGCAAGGAACAGTCTTACTGTTTACAGAGATAAGATTTGTGAATTGGTATTTATATGGATTTTACCTTTGTGCAAGGCGATACCAAGGATTACACGGTGCGTAGGGCTTCAAAAAAGCTACTGGGGGTTCTGACTCTCAAAAAAAGATGACTGCCATTCGATTTGAGCTACGGATAATCATGAGAATGGTGGAACGACGGCTAACAAATGACCTATAAAAGGCTAATTACGCTAAGAATGACCGATGTGACGTTTTGGCGAATGTTAGGAAAATAATTACACTAATTTTGTACTGGTTTAACCACCTTGTTTTGTTTTTTTAAGTAATCAAACAATCGCCGAATCATGTTTTTATTTGTTTGATTTACAAACAACCTGTTGTTATACGGCCGAAGCAAGAAACTGTCGCCGTTCATGCTTCTTTGTAGAAATAGGATCCAAACGCTAACCGCGTTATATACGAATTTGCGTTGTATCGAAACGCGTTAGTTGTATTTAACACATGAGACTGGGATATAGTTTGTTTAGGTGATGTATTTTTGTTACAACTTTCAATGTTACAATGACAATTGTTCAGTCAGTCCTGTAGGTCCATTGTTACGCTAAAATACAACGTTAGTTCTTATCTTTCATATGATGCAATATTTACCACTTGCTTTCCATTCAAAACTCATATTGTTACAACTTTCAATGTTACAATGACAATTGTTCAGTCAGTCCTGTAGGTCCATTGTTACGCTAAAATACAACGTTAGTTCTTATCTTTCATATGATGCAATATTTACCACTTGCTTTCCATTCAAAACTCATTGCAGATATAAATATTTTAAAGTAACTAAGCGTAATTTAAATTAACTTAAATATATTTTGATACAACTAGTAATACAAATAAACATCTGTATAGGCATGTGCATTTTTAACCCTCATTACAACAGTCATTAAACACAAAATTGCTTTAAACTATTGTCATTTCTGTGTTCCGTGAAAGGGAAGACCGGACCTTTAGACGTATAAATAATGTGAAATACATCTCGAAAATGGCCGGGTGGTTAGGGCGCTCGACTCGCAATCTGAGGTTCGAATCCCCATCCCACCAAGTACTCTTAGCCAAATAACTACATTGAGTCTCACACTTATAACGTCCCCACGGTTGAACGTATGAATTGGGTTCACTGATGTATCACAACTCGAACGTTGGACCTTCCACTTTGCAGCCTAGCACGATAACCACCGGTTCACACCCAGCCTTATATTTGATTTATTGAGAAGGATCTACAGAGTAATTCATGAATGAATTTTAGTATTTATTCCCTTTATCTAAAGTTCTGAGTGAAAAATCAACTGAAACGCTCTTGAACGTTTTGGCTTATTTGTTTATAGTGAGCTACTAAGACTATTTCCTGTTGTCCCTAATTTGAGCTGCGGACCAAAGGAAAGGCAGCCGGCCTACAACAACCACTGTCAACTCTTAGGTTACTGTATACAAACGAATACTCAGATTTACCATCATTATAACTTCACCACAGTTGAAAAGGTCAGAATGTTTAGTGCTCGGTTTCGATCCCGCGATCCGCAGATTACCAATAGATTGCCCTAACCACCAGGAGGAGCCATGCCGAAACATTTTGTGTCTTCACTTGTTGATGACTTTTTTCACTTGTTTTATCTTCATCTCTTTACTATACTTTTACTTCATAGCAAAGTGAAGTCTTAAAAAGTATTAATAAAATATCAACACAAAAACCTACTCATCACAAAAAATATTTAAAAAATGATAGAACTGAGATAAAACCAGCACGAGTAAATTAAAAGTCATGTGCTAGCGAAGATAAACTCCAGTATATTGTATAATTCCATTCCTCTATACACTTTAATGTTTATATTACGGCTAGCGACAGCTTTCTTTTTACGTTACAAAGACTTTTATAACCAAGTTTATGGCTCTGGTCAGATGACTGCATTGTCGAAACCTCTCAGTTCTTGTCGTCACAGAGAACGTGCAAGAATATTCGTTTAGGTCTTGTTTTTTATGTACAGTTTCAATGACATAATGCCTACAAGCAACGTGAAGTTCACGTGATACACTTGACATTAAATTACATTATTGAATGACTGTGTTGGTTAGCATATATATATATTAATACAACTTTTATATATGTGTTTGTTTTAGGCTTATACACGAAAAGGGGAATTTTTTTTTAGGAAATGTACGGTTACTGCAATGGATGAACTTTGAAATTAATTTCTTCTTTTTTAACATAGTTCGAGCCACTCCTTCAAAACAACACCAACGTTTTTATTGTTTTTAACACGTTTATTATATACTTCAGTTTGGTGTTATTCTGTTGATTTCTTATTACTTTTCTTTTACGTCCATAAAAACGAAGTTTTTAATTATTGTTGTTAATGAAATAAAAGAAAGCTTTTGAAACAAGTCTCCAAATGAATATAATTCATTTTCAATTAAACAAATCACTTGGTATCAAAACAATACAATCATTAATATAAAGAAACAGTGTAGTATTGCCATGTCTCGTTACCTTACAGGTATTTGTTTTGAATTTCGCGCAAAGCTACACGAGGGCTATCTGCGCTAGCCGTCCCTAATTTAGCAGTGTAAGACTAGAGGGAAGGCAGCTAGTTATTACCACCCACCGCCAACACTTGAGCTACTCTTTTTACCAACGAATAATGGGATTGACCGTCACATTATAACGCCCCCACGGCTGAAAGGGCGAGTATGTTTGGTGGGAGGGGGATTCGAACCCGCTACCTTCAGATTGTGAGTGGCCATGCCGGGCCACCTTACAGGTAAAGTTAGTAAATGAAATAAAAGGAAGAATCGCAGAAGGTGTTATTCTGTAATAAAACTGAATTTATAGCTTAACTATGTTGAAAAAAAATAAAACTGAATACAATAATGGATGTAAAAGACAAACGAGTACATAGAGAAATTAAGCAGCACATTATATTATCTAAAATACTGAGAGAGTTCCGTTTCGGAAAAATATCCGAAGCAGACTGAAAGAGTTAACTGTTGTTTACAGAACACAATCCAGTCATTTCTTCCAGAGTACGCTGGTGGCCAAACGTCACTTTCTTATATGTATCATCTAGGCATTGGTAAATCTCTAAGCAGTTGATTTCACTAAAGAAACAACATAATACTATACCACGTATTTCTCCACTGTAACCTTCCGTGGGAAAGTTGAGCAACACTAAAGAGGAACAACCCATGAAAATGTGTTGCTAGGACACCAGCAGTTAGGTACATTCCACAACTGCTATCTAAAACCAAAATTAAGAGTAACAAATATTTTCATTTCTTGCTTCTTAATTTCAGATGGCATGCTGTGTTGTAGCCTACAAAGTGAATAATTCTTCTCGTGATTCATGGTATGTGCACGTTTTACTGACTTCACAACAGGAAAAGTTGCAAGGTTAAGCGTCCCTTAATGTGACGTGATTAAAAACAGGTGATCCCGATAGGGGGTCGAAGGCCGCCTAGAGCGGAAATTACGATGACATACTTCTTTGAAATTACAGTTGTAAGTTTTAATAACAAAATAGGCAATTGGAAAAATACTAAACGAATGGTTGCTATTACTTATGTGGACGAAATAGTCAAGACATACACATATAAATGTATTTAGTCACAGCCATTAAGCTGAATTATACACGAAATATTATACACGTTGGCAAACTAACTTTCAAATAACCACATGTTAATCAGAAGTAAACCGCCACCAATGGGTCGAACATGAAAGTTACGAGAAAAATATTCTAAAAATTGGAACATTTTTTTTCTTAAAAATCCTTCTATTCAATAGTTTGTTAGTGGAAAATTCGTATATTTAATTCCAAAGATATGTCACTTCAATCGCTATACTTATTTATTTATTACGAATTTCGACAACGGATCAACGGCGTTGTCTGTCACTGGGTGAGAGCGACCCTTTAATATTCGCAATTTTTATCTATAATTTACTCTTTGATAAATCTTAGACAATCAATACTAGAAGTTTATATATTGGTTGTTTAGAATGTTCAGCTCATTAGAAGTTTCAACATAGCAACGTTTCAGAGACCATGCACAGGTTCAAGGCTAAAGTACTCTTCCACAAATTCGTATATATTTTAAAAAGTAAAATTTACGTTTCTAGAAATAGGAATCTTATTAGTTTTCCAATTGTTTTTGTTAGTTTGTTTTTCAAGCAAATAAAATAAGAACGAGAAAACAAATCAGGAAATTTCTCTGAAAATTTTATATTTTAAATGCATAAAATGTTTTACGTTTGGTAAAAATTATGTGATTAGTTAATGTACAGTAATTTAGGCTTCAAGAGGAACGAACTGGCATTCTTCTCCGTTTGACCATGGTAAAAAAATGCCAGTTTTTATTTTTGCCTTTAATTGACTTTTTTTTTTTAACCTATACGTATTTTTCTAATGTTATGAAGATTATGATTATATTATCTGTAATCGTATTACACCTTTTTTCCATCTTAATGTGGGAAAATATTTGTTAATAGCAAGAAATATGAAACTTGGTGCATTATTTTGTCAAAGAAAAAATTCTGTGACTTCATTGTTGAAGACATTTTTATTGTTGTTTAAAAGTCAAAGCTGAAGACATTTTAGTGCTGTTTAAAACTCAAAGCTGCAGACATTTTTAGTGTTATTTAAAAGTCAAAACTGAAGACATTTTAATGTTATTTAAAAGCCAAAACTGAAGACATTTTTAGTATTGTTTAAAAGTCAAAGCTGAAGACATTTTAGTGCTGTTTAAGAGTCAAAGCTGAAGACATTTTTAGTGTTATTTAAAAGCCAAAACTGAAGACATTTTTAGTGCTGTTTAAAAGTCAAAGCTGAAGACATTTTTAGTGTTATTTAAAAGCCAAAACTGAAGACATTTTTAGTTTTATTTCAAAGTCAAAGCTGAAAACATGTTTAGTGTTGTTTCAAAGTCAAAGCTGAAAACATGTTTAGTGTTGTTTGAAAGTCAAAGCTGAAGACATGTTTAGTGTTGTTTAAAAGTCAAAGCTGAAGATATGTTTAATGTTGTTTAAAAGTCAAAGCTGAAGACATTTTAGTGTTGTTTAAAAGTTATAGCTCAAACTGCATTTCACAGCGTTAAAGGGAAAATTCATTTTGTAATAAATAATACTCAAACATATAATATTTCTTCATTCTTTTTGTATTTTTCTCATTGAAACTGAGAAATAAGTAGGAATAATGATTTGTATATTTTGCACAATGTTTCAAACTAACAAATCTACTTTAATTTTATGAGGGACAAACTTGGGGATTCTTTGCATTAGGCGTATTGACATAATTTTGCATAAATTAAAAAAATAAATGAACTATAATTTTTAGCTATATTCTCGTGTGAAAATATCCAGAATTGATATAAATGTAAAGTAGCACATTCTAAAGTGACCTGTGTTTTTGTATCCCAAAAATATTGCTGTAAAGCCACTCATCAGGCGCTTCTTACGAGCATGGTTGTGAATAGACGATCTGGTTTACAAATCACAATAGAGTCGTATTATAAAGTGGTTGATCATCAACTTCGTTAATTCTAACCTTTGTCATATAACGCTTACCACCTCATTATTGAATGCAGTCATTTTATGATTTTGTTTTAAAGCAAAGCTACACAATAGGCTATCTATACTATGTTCACCACGGAAAATTGAATCCTGGATTTTAGCACTGTAAGTCTGTAAACTTACCAATAACCCGCTGTCGGATGTGTTTCAACGAAAACGTTATTTATACAAGCCAGAAATGCAGGTTTTCCTTGATAAAATCAACAAACCCAAATGATCATGATTACGTTTTAAAATGTTCAAATACACTAGTCAATAAAAACTAATTATAAACCCAGAATATTTATGATGTGTTCGAAATCTCGAGTATATTAAGCACTTGAGATTGTATCTAACAGATGATGAAATTCAAGAACCTGGCTTCCGTTTATGTTAGGTTGAGCATGGCCTTATGATTACTTACCTGTCTGTAAACCCAAATGTCAATAATTCATATTCTGTTGCCGCGAAATAGCGCTCCGCTCTTTGGGGTCATGGTTGCGTTGTACAACTGGGGATAAAATCCCACTATTCCCTAGAGTTTCTTGTGGGTACTGTTTGGCTAGCTTCCTTTCCTTTAGTCTATCAGTTCAAATCTGTGGACAGCTTGTGCAGAGAAGACTTGTTTAACTGGGTGTGAATATATGAAAAAGAAAACGCGTTGATTTTGTAATCATTCAGCACTAACTTGACAAAACAAAACACAAATATTTGATTTTTAAACACTTGCAAAACATGTCTTCTATTGAAATAGTTGTTCAAATGTTAAACATGGCTGAATGCTGACCTATTTTGTCATATTGTGTTATTAATTAGCCACTTTAAACTGCAACTCAGAATAGCAGAAAACATAACTGTTGTAACGAAAACGTTAACCAGTACATCTGGTGTATTTTCAATGAATAATCTGACTACAGGATTTGAAATCCATGTCATACTTTCGCAACAAACAATAACTTTTATCACACTCATATGTAATATATATGCGTATTATATACACATAATAAAATATAGAGGTATAAGCCAAAGATTGCATTTTCATTTCAATAGTGGAAGCGCTTTCACAACATTAAAGTTTCCGCTATTCACACAATAAAGACTCATTTTCTTACTTTTTAGATTAATCTATTTCTCTATCGAACATTTCACTTTATTAATACCTGGCATAACATTTGGACAACAGGTTGAAATAAAAAATTAGTATACAAACATGTAAAAAAAAAGCGCGTATGGCATTCGGCTGAATTTGTTTTGTTCTAAGAGTGCAAGCTGCTGAAGCTGGTGTAATGGTATGGGTAACATACTTGTGGCAGGGTCGAATCTCTATATTCCTTTAAAAGAGTGAATAACATTCAGGGCAAACCCGAATATTACTGCTTCTTATGTTGCCTGTCCAAGGATAATTCAAGAACGCATCATACTGACTTGAATTGCTTCTATACACGAATCTCAATCCGATTGAGATTTTTGGTCCTTAACGTTACTATGACAACTATAAACATCTCCCGACAAATTTTAATCAATTGCATGAAGTACGTTTCTACGAATGGGCTCCAGTCGAACAGACACCTTCCAGCACCTCCTGGAATGTATACCACGCCAAGTAAACATTATTATCATAGCCTACATGATAAAGCTTGTTATTAGGTGTTAGAGGCTTAAGAAATTGGCCATTTAATATAGCTTTTAATACCAAACATACTTTTATTGTGAAGATTGATTTGCATTGTTAGCTTACTAGGTGTATTCAGAACTATCCTAAATTTTCTAAACTGGACAAGCTTCGTAGGATATTATTGGGTTTATGGCCGAAAATATCGTTAACAGCGAGAGTATCTAACGATGCATTCTAATCTTTATAATTAAGCACGTAAGAGAGGTATATTTGATTAGCTATACTCATTAACAAGTTGACTTTTAGTTTCCCTCTCTGTAGGTAGAATGTACTGATCGAAAGTTAATATCAATATTAGCACTGTCATTAAATACATCACTTAAACAAACTATATCCCAGTCTCATGTGTTAAATACAACTGGTTTCCCTCTCTGTAGGTAGATTGTACTGATCGAAAGTTAATATCAATATTAGCACTGTCATTAAATACATCACCTAAACAAACTATATCCCAGTCTCATGTTTTAAATACAACTAGTTTCCCTCTCTGTAGTTAGAATTTACTGATTGAAAGTTAATATTAATATTAGCACTGTCATTTTTATCTCGATTATTAGATAAGTTCAGTGACTTCTTCACACACACATTTATCTCGATTATTAGATAAGTTCAGTGACTTCTTCACACACACACATTTATCTCGATTATTAGATAAGTTCAGTGACTTCTTCACACACACA
>NW_013667327.1:213453-221376 GCF_000517525.1 Limulus polyphemus | reverse complement strand
AAGACTATAATATCGATATATGTGTCATAATAGAAATATAAGACCATAATATCGATATACGTGTCATAATAGAAATATAAGACTATAATATCGATGTACGTGTCATAAGAGAAATATAAGACAATAATATCGATGTACGTGTCATAATAGCAATATAAGACCATAATATCGATGTACGTTTCATAACAGAAATATAAGACTATAATATCGATATATGTGTCATAATAGAAATATAAGACCATAATATCGATATACGTGTCATAATGGAAATATAAGACTATAATATCGATGTACGTGATAATATCGATGTACGTGTCATAATAGAAATATAAGACCATAATATCGATTTACGTGTCATAATAGAAATATAAGACTATAATATCGATGTACATGTTATAATAGAAATATAAGACTATAATATCGATGTACGTGTCATAATTGTTGTTTTAGCGCAAAGCTGCGTATTAAGCTATCTGCGTTCTGTCATCCACGGGGAATCGAATCCCGGATTTAAGCACTGTAACTTCATACAGTTACAGCTGCTCCATCAAGAAGCATTTGTCAGATCAAAACGATAGCTACAAGTGGAGAAGTTCACAAATGGACTCAAAAACTTGTGAGAAATGAATACAAGTTTTAGTCAGTCTGGAGGAGAACTTTATTGAATTATTCCTAAACATAAAAGTATTATTGAAACTTTATGCTCAAGTATTCCTCTAATGGTGCATAAAATATTCATTTATGCGTATAAGTTTGTAGAAAAGAAATCATTTTATTTTTCATATCAAACTTTTATATGTTATAAAATGGAGCCCAAATTATGCATTTAGTTTAATTAGTAGTAATACTCAACTACAGTTGAACAAAAAGACGTTGTCCAATTGGGATACAGCATTTTTGTCTTAGTTGGCGTATTAAACGTGGATAACGATCAGTTATGTCTCGTTATATATATATATAAGTTACTAATTCATATTACCAGCTACTAATGACTAATTAGCTTATATCCTACGTTTTGATTGTTAATTATGCTACCAACTTCAGGAAAATCCTGAGAATGACTGTTTGGGTCAGCAAAAACCAGGATTTGATACTGAGTCTTCACATTAGAAATACTAGTGTGGTATCCACTGGATCAGGGTCTTTCTCAAACTAACTACTTGTGTGGTAAGGTATTTAGATTTTGTGCTAGATGGACTGACTACGTTATCAGTTAGGTGGGCCCCCCAGTGGCACAGCGATATGTCTGCGGACTTACAATGCTAGAAACCGGGTTTCGATACCCGAGGTGGGCAGAGCACAGATAGCCTTTGAGTAGCTTTGTGCATAATTAAAAACAAACAAACAGTTAGGTGGATGTTAACGACTTCTTTTATCTTTCTTTTTCTCGTATGTTGTTCATATCTCATTACTTTAGTGTTATTTTAATTTTTGTATGGTCTTCTATTACGTGGTCAACTATTACACGTACATCGATATTATAGAGTCTTATATTTCTATTATGACACGTACATCGATATTATGGTCTTATATTTCTATTATGACACGTACATCGATATTATGGTCTTATATTTCTATTATGACACGTACATCGATATTATAGTCTTATATTTTCGGTATAATTGGGTTTAAAGGCTTATAAAAAAATCAACGAAATATCGAGTTAGCTTGAGAGCACAAGTTAGGCACAAGTGGTATTACACGACTGTGTTTTTAATGTATTTAATACTCAAGGATTATTAAAAATATTATTCAACAGTAAGTGCAGACAAACAAGTAGTATTTCAGAAATACCTTAACATATACGAGTAATATTACATGAATAGTTCACAACTATAATACTCAAGTGGTATAAAATAAATACTTTAACATGATGTAAAGTAAGATACAAGTGATATTACCGAAGTACTTCAACTGTGTGAATAATTAAACATGTGGCATTACAAAATCCCTCAATAATAAGCACAGTAAAACATAAATGGTGTATAAAAAATCCTCAATAATAAGCACAGTAAAACATAAATGGTATAGCAAAAATTCCTCAATAATAAGCACAGTAAAACATAAATGGTATAGCAAAAAATCCTCAATAATAAGCACAGTAAAACATAAATGGTATATTCTTCAAAGGTATGTATATTTAGACACAAGTGGTTTTACAAAATCGTTTCGGGTTATTTTTTCAAAATACGTTTACAGCAAATGTTAAAATGATTTAAAGACGCCATGCTTCAGTGTCTATATGTTTTGCGGATCAAAAGTCCAAGGTTCGAGACGTTATGTCACAGAACACTCTTTGCACTTCAGATGTGTGTGCGCTGTAAAAGTAACATTCAATGCTGTCATTCGGTACAAACAACTGGACGAAGCCCTTGTGGTGGTGGATATTGTTGGTTGACAACCTTCCTTCTGATCAAAATACCCGAATTAAGAAAGCCTATATCTAAACTCTAAAGGTCTCTGATAGGGCCGTTTAACCCACGTGTGCATAAGGTACCTTGCAGGCTGCAAACTCCATTACTGTTTGCGTGTGTTTTGAAATTACTTTTTATTTCTAAAAAGAATTTTGTAACACTTTGAGAAACTATCTTGTGTATATTTCAAGTAAATCAAAGAAAGGTGCCTTTATTTCTTTTATAACTTATTTCTTACGCTGATGGATAATCCTACTTTCATTTTGCTCTTCACACCCTTTGAGAACACCATCTAATAACCTAAAACACACGCTTTGAGAACACCATCTAATAACCTAAAACACACGCTTTGAGAACACCATCTAATAACCTAAAACATCACTAATAGCATTTATTGTTTTTATTCTTTGTTTGTTTGTTTGTTTGTTTTAAATTATGCACAAAGCTACACAAGGGCTATCTGTGCTCTGCCCACCACGGGTATCGAAACCCGGTTTCTAGCGTTGTTAGTCCGCAGACATACCGCTGTGCCACTGGGGGGCTTTTATTCTTTAAAATGAAATGTATTTTTCAGTTTCATTTTTATAATTCTATTAGAGTCCAAGATAATATAAGCTTCTCTGTAGCAATGGTTCCCCGATGGGTCAACGGTAAGTTTACGGACTTACAATGATGAAACTTAAATAGTGCATAAATTAAGTTGTGTAAATAACTATATGATGCGTAATTCACGTGACATAATAAGAGAGCCTATGTAAATGGAGTAGGTTGTGTAAACAACTAAACAATACGTATTCCACGTGGCAACAATAAGTAAACCTATCTAACTGAGTAGGTTGTGCAAATAACTAAACAATACGTATTCCACGTGGCAACAATAAGTAAACCTATCTAACTGAGTAGGTTGTGTAAACAACTAAACAATACGTATTCCACGTGGCAACAATAAGTAAACCTATCTAACTGAGTAGGTTGTGTAAACAACTAAATAATACGTATTCCACGTGGCAACAATAAGTAAACCTATCTAACTGAGTAGGTTGTGTAAACAACTAAATAATACGTATTCCACGTGGCAACAATAAGTAAACCTATCTAACTGAGTAGGCTGTGTGAACAACTAAACAATACGTATTCCACGTGGCAACAATAAGTAAACCTATCTAACTGAGTAGGTTGTGTACACAACTAAACAATACGTATTCCACGTGGCAACAATAAGTAAACCTATCTAACTGAGTAGGTTGTGTAAACAACCAAACAATACGTATTCCACGTGGCAACAATAACTAAACCTATCTAACTGAGTAGGTTGTGTAAACAACTAAAGAATACGTATTCCACGTGGCAACAATAACTAAACCTATCTAACTGAGTAGGTTGTGTAAACAACCAAACAATACGTATTCCACGTGGCAACAATAACTAAACCTATCTAACTGAGTAGGTTGTGTACACAACTAAAGAATACGTATTCCACGTGGCAACAATAACTAAACCTATCTGAGTATATTGTGTAAACAACTAAACAATACGTATTCCACGTGGCAACAATAAGTAAACCAATTTAACTGAGTAGGTTGTGTAAACAACTAAATAATACGTAATCCACGTGGCAACAATAAGTAAACCTATCTAACTGAGTAGGTTGTGTGAACAACTAAACAATACGTATTCCACGTGGCAACAATAAATAAACCTATCTAACTGAGTAGGTTGTGTAATCCATGTGGCAACAATAAGTAAACCTATCTAACTGAGTAGGTTGTGTAATCCATGTAGCAACAATAAGTAAACCTATCTAACTGAGTAGGTTGTGTAAACCGTTTCTATCCTGAATGAAATATGTATTCTATAATGATTTTGAGGTATGACAATAATTATTTTGCACTTTTACTCAACCCAAGGAAAAGGCTGATCAATTTTTCATTTCGATAAATAAATAACACCTAGACTCATTTCTATAAAAATATTACTTTTTATCGAGTTATATTTGAGTCCTTTCGCTCATTTATTTTATCCGAGGGGAAGACTGATCATTATTCATTTCCACAAAAGAACATTGAAATATATCTTGCATTTTAAAAGTTAGAAAAAAACAAAACAATACACAGACATATTGTTTCCTGATAGGAAATAAAATATTAAACACAGTTAATAAATAATAATCGAATAAACTTCGAAAACTTCAGTGACACCAGCAAAGAAACTTTAACCTTTACAAGTTTCTCCAATAGCTTTGGGTATTGTGTTAAAGTAATCAAATTTTAACTACCAGTAACTACGAAACTGCCTGAACCAAAAGGATCAGGAAGAAGGTTATACAAAACACTGAGTATGTAGCAGAAAACGAAACGACTTTCTTGTTGCCTCAAATAATCATAGCTTTTCCAGGGCAAACAAAATGTCTTATCTTGCTTTTACGCCATAAATTTCTATTTTTATCTGCTCACTATCACAATTAAGAAGTCCCTCAAACGTCTCCTATTTTATCAACTCTGATAAAAATTTATTCTGGATAGGTTTCTACTAATACACTCAGAGAGGCTACCAATGATAGGTTTCTACTAATACACTCAGAGAGGCTACCAATGATAGGTTTCTACTAATACACTCAGAGAGGCTACCAATGATAGGTTTCTACTAATATACTCAGAGAGGCTACCAATGATAGGTTTCTAATAATACACTCAGAGAGGCTACCAATGATAGGTTTCTACTAATACACTCAGAGAGGCTACCAATGATAGGTTTCTAATAATACACTCAGAGAGGCTACCAATGATAGGTTTCTACTAATATACTCAGAGAGGCTACCAATGATAGGGTTCTACTAATACACTCAGAGAGGCTACCAATGATAGGTTTCTACTAATACACTCAGAGAGGCTACCAATGATAGGTTTCTACTAATACACTCAGAGAGGCTACCATTGATAGGTTTCTACTAATACACTCAGAGAGGCTACCAATGATAGGTTTCTACTAATACACTCAGAGAGACTGTCAATGATAGGTTTCTACTAATACACTTAGAGAGGCTATCAATGATAGGTTTCTACTAATACACTCAGAGAGGCTACCAATGAGTCACCCTTGAGAAATTTCTCTAGGATTTTTTTTTCTCTCTCTGCTTAAATTGCTAATTCTTTTTATTCACTCTGTATTTTTGTATCTTCATTTGGATTAGAAAGTTACTTTTAGATAAAGTAATTAGAAAACACCATTATTAATGTACACCCTTCTTAAATCTTGGAGATATTACTACGGTTATTTGTTTAAAGTTTGTTTTTTTTTAACTTTGCAACGGGTGAAAGTACAGAGCCATTTAAAATGAGTCATTGTAGCTTAGTTTGTTCACAACTTAAATGTTTTAGAGATGCAGTTTGATGTTCTGTGGTCTAAACGTTAATATCTACTACAATGTTTACATTATAATAATAACTGCACTTAAGATGTATTCGAAAGTTATTTTACACGTTAGTTCTGCGATGAATGGGGCATAAAATTGACAGTTTACAGCTTTCAAAAATTAGTTAAAAAAATTAAATACCATCACAGACAAGTTTTTATGTTATTTTACATAGCATTCAACTTGACTTTACCCCAGGTTTTCTTCGCTAATTAGAAGGTTTTCGACGTCTTTCACAAACAACACTCATTTTTCCATATTATATTAGTATTTGTACTATGTGTTCATGACAAAGCTTTCAAGGCTAACTTCAACCATTCCTAATTTCGCACTACTGAATATAGGGTAGGAAGCCAGTCAACAGTACTATACCACTCACAGTCCACGCTAAGGAACTTATTGCCACTCTTATAACGTATCCACAGCTTAAAATGCGGGGGATATTTTATGGCATCACATGGATTCGGACAGGACTCGCAAATTCCAAAATCCAGAGCTCTACCACAGAAATAATCCGAGCCATTCTCTACATTAAGAAAGAGTCCATTTAACATCTCGGATGAGATGATACAGAATATATATATTGCAGCAGAAAACAGAGCCTGGATTTTCAGTAGACTTAATCGATAAAATTTGCATTTAATCTGACAGGTAACACAAACAAATTCACGCTAACGTGAAAAAAAAAATCGATTTTTCTGAAAAACCTATTTCTTTCTTACCAAAGTCGCAATATTAACTGTTTCCCAGCAAGCAATGCATTAAATTGTAAACTAATATATTGTAAAACAATTATACAAAATAACAAACAGTCTTAACTTAGCAAATTTTCTACTTTATTTAATATAAGATGTGAATACATTCAATTTAACACCCAGTAAATTAAATATTCATTTATAACGTCGTAACTTCATCATTTCTTCTTATTTTATTCCAGCCGAGTGGCCTGGTGTTTAGCGTGCCGAGCTGTATATATGAATATCCAAAGCTCGAGCCCGCTGTACGCCAATGAGGATGCTCCATTCTTTCGGCTGTTATGCGAGTTATTCGGTTAAGAGTATTATTGTCCCCCAGTGACACAGCTGTATGTCTGCGGACTTATATCGCTAGAAACCGGGTTTCGATACCTGTGGTGGGCAGAGCACAGATAGCTGCCCCCCAGTGGCACCGCGGTATGTCTGCGGATTTACAACGCTAGAAACCGGGTTTCGATACCCGTGGTGGACAGAGCACAGATGCCCTTTGTGTAGCTTTGTGCTTAATAATAAACAACAAAAGTATTATTCTAGTTAGCGGGTGCTGCTAACTAGTTGTGCTGTTTTAAATAAGGGACAGCTATGAATAAACCTTCAGGTCTCGGACCTGCTCATAAATTTCATGTTGGGAGTTCAGGTCCAAAAGAAAAATACTTTACCGCAGAACAAATGTTAGTTAATTACATACCTTTGCTTGCTTCCAAAAATTAGCTTGATATATTTAAGAGTTTTAACTTAGCTTTTTCATTTACCGCGTTTAGAAATATTTTCAACTATAACTTAAAATGAAGCACGCTCAATTAAAACATGTGATGGAACATGTATAATTCAATGGTAGCATCGTTAGCTAAACCCCATGAAGTACCAAGCCAAGACTGTCATGGTTGGAGGAAAATTGTCAGCTTGAGAGCCTGTTGAACAATATTTGAAGAAAGCAAACTACTAATGTTACATTTGGAAGTAAACATTGTTGGTTCAACCCCATGAAGTAACAAGCCCAGACTGTCATGGTTGGAGGAAAACTGTCAGCTTGAGAGCCTGTTGAACAATATTTGAAGAAAGCAAACTACTAATGTTACATTTGGAAGTAAACATTGTTGGTTCAACCCCATGAAGTAACAAGCCAAGACTGTCATGGTTGGAGGAAAACTGTCAGCTTGAGAGCCTGTTGAACAATATTTGAAGAAAGCAAACTACCAATGTTACATTTGGAAGTAAACATTGTTGGTTCAACCCCATGAAGTACCAAGCCAAGACTGTCATGGTTGGAGGAAAACTGTCAGCTTGAGAGCCTGTTGAACAATATTTGAAGAAAGCAAACTACCAATGTTACATTTGGAAG
>NW_013667327.1:212250-212573 GCF_000517525.1 Limulus polyphemus | reverse complement strand
CTACCAATGTTACATTTGGAAGTAAACATTGTTGGTTCAACCCCATGAAGTAACAAGCCCAGACTGTCATGGTTGGAGGAAAACTGTCAGATTGAGAGCCTGTTGAACAATATTTGAAGAAAGCAAACTACCAATGTTACATTTGGAAGTAAACATTGTTGGTTCAACCCCATGAAGTAACAAACCCAGACTGTCATGGTTGGAGGAAAAACACATTTAATCCTGTTCCAATGACACAGGATTACGCTCCAAAAGAGATCAAATAACCCAGAGCTTACAAATGTAAAACCCCTGGTTGCACTACCAGGCAGTATATGCACACA
>NW_013667327.1:198320-211736 GCF_000517525.1 Limulus polyphemus | reverse complement strand
GATTGGAGGAAAACTGTCAGCTTGAGAGCCTGTTGAACAATATTTGAAGAAAGCAAACTACCAATGTTACATTTGGAAGTAAACATTGTTGGTTCAACCCCATGAAGTAACAAGCCCAGACTGTCATGGTTGGAGGAAAAACACATTTAATCCTGTTCCAATGACACAGGATTACGCTCCAAAAGAGATCAAATAACCCAGAGCTTACAAATGTAAAACCCCTGGTTGCACTACCAGGCAGTATATGCACACAAAAACATTAATTTGATCTCCATATAGGCATGTCTAAGCAATTGTCGATCTGATTATAAAATAGAAATGTCTTTTCGAAACTATAAATGGAATAAGAATGGAAGATATGCCATTTGAATATGTGTTTAATGTATGATGTACTGATGAACAAGAATTGTCCAGGATATTATCCGAAATAGCAGCTGAAAAAAAATCACGTGTTTTTGAAATTACTTTTGAATAAAACTGTGATTTATGCATACCGTATTTACAAATAATAAACAAACCAATTATTTTAGAATTCAGTAGGCATTAGTAAACATCAATAGATATATTTATTAAATCAACATATATATATATATATATTGAACGTTCAAAATAAAAGTTAAAAATATATAAGTATTTATGAAACGTGTAAAATTAAGTCTAATATTTTTATCTTGACATCAATCGTCAATAATTTATCATAACAAGATAATTCATAACAAACCTATAAGTGCAACATATATTTTCTATCTCGTTTAAGACAACCAAACTGGGATATACTAAAAACTGGGGTATACTATAATTTTTGGTTATTTTTGAGATTTTTGTTTTTATTACAGGAAGTATCCAGATGTTACAAGATACTCATGGTTTGTCCACAATGCACCTGGTAGCCACTCGCCCCCAAAAAAGAAATGTATTTATGTGTTCTATCATTTGCATCTTGGCTCAGCATGGCCAGGTGGTTAGGGCGCTTGACTTGCAATCTGAGGGTCGCGGATTCGAATCCCCGTCGCACCAAACATGCTCGCCCTTTCAGCAGTGTGGGCGTTATAACTGGACGGTCAATCCCACTATTCGTTGGTAAAAGAGTAGCCCAACAGTTGGCGGTGGGGTGGTGATGACTAGCTGCCAAACCATTTGCATCTGTTAAACCTTTTCTAACGGAGGGTGCATCATTTGAATTCGCTAGACAAATTTGACGCATAACCAAATAACATATAAAGTGATTGAACTATTGGACATTAATGTGAACGATATAGCTTTGTGAATCTATCTAGTAAAGAGCCTGTTACACTTAAATGTGATTTTTATTAGCATTAAATCGAAGTTAACCTGGTAACAGTAAACAACAACAACTTGATGGTCTATATAAATATAGATGATTTAAACATTATAATTTGTAAAACAGAGAAACCTAAGATTTACTAGAAATCCAACACAGAAGCGGTCTTATATGTTATTCATATGTCTTAGGGAAGCATATCTGAAGATCTGAGATCAGTGCAACGCATAAAACCATGCCTGATACTGAAGTATTGAAGAAAGCTATTAGATGAATTAGTAAATCAATTCGGAAAGAAAGTATTAAGAAAATTCCTCTTAAATCGTGGCCGTCATGACCAGATGGTTAGGGTGCTCGACTCGCAATCTGAGGGTCGCGGGTTTGAATCCCCCTCCCACCAAACATGCTCGCCCTTTCAGCTGTGGGGGCGCTATAATGTGACGGTCAATTCGTTGGTAAGAGAGTAGCCCAACAGTTGGCAGTGGGTGGTGATGACTAGCTGCCTTCCCTCTAGTCTTACACTGCTAAATTAGGGACGGCTAGCGCAGATAGCTCTCGTGTAGCTTTGCGCGAAATTGAAAACAAACAAACAATCCTCTTAAATCTGCATATATTCTCTCATTCACGAAGAACTGTTTTAAAGTAAAGTTTGAATCACGAACAATATCCACGGCAGTTTCTAGTTGTAAGAGAACAATATTCACGGCAGTTTCTGGTTGTAAGAGAACAATATCCACGGCAGTTTCTGGTTGTAAGAAATCAATATTCACGGCAGTTTCTGGTGGTAAGAGAACAATATTCACGGCAGTTTCTGGTTGTAAGAGAACAATATCCACGGCAGTTTCTGGTTGTAAGAGAACAATATTCACAGCATTTTCTGGTGGTAAGAAACGGATGCTATATAATACCGTCCCTTTTGTAGAAAAATGAAGAATAATGTTTTCGTTTTTTCTCTTCTCCACATCAACCATGACACATATGCTGCACCTCCCTTAGGGAACATGCAAGGAACAGAACCTTTATAAAAAAAAATAGACAAAGAGAAACATCTCTCCGCATATTTATCTTGTCGCTAGTTTCCCGGATTTCTTTCACACACACATCACTAGCCTAGAGGTACAAATTAGTCTCTGCCACTGAATGCTTTAAGGGTGGAAAGAGTCTTTATAGTAATTCCCTGAGTCATGATTTCTATATAATAGCTAGTTATAATGGGTAGATTATTTTCATAGAAACTACAAAACTGACTATATTACATTACATTATGTTCAAACGTTCAAGTCACATATTTGCCAGTAACACTGGATTTTGACAATTGTTAAAGCAAGGGGGCGTGTCATCTATCTCGTGGTTACTTTATCCGTATGACAATACTGACTTTTTTTTTGTGTAATTTGTTCATATTACATAATGAAATAGCTAAAATAATTTTTACAAAGGGACGTAATAGTACTGTCACGTGTACACTGCATACACTTAAAGCAACAAAAAACAAAATTTCAAACATAATAAAAATCATTGTAACAGTCTCTGCACGTACAATTTTTAGCAATTTCTAGAGGAAAAACAATCTGTTTGATTTCCTGTAAAATAATCTAAACAGAGCCGTTTCTAATTTTGAACTGACAGACTGCCTTGGTCTATTCTAGTATGTTAGAATAGTGAGATTTAATTATCATTCTCATAGTGCATCCACGGCTCAAAACACGGAGCACATGTTTCCGCATCGCAACTCGAACCAAGAATGCATGGAGTCACAGTCTCATTCGTTAGACGACGCCTGTCACAAACTCAGTTTATTTGTCTCTGTTAGGAGCAACACAACACAATGGACTATCTGAGCTGTGCCCACTCTGGGGGATTGATCTCAAGTTTTAGCATTATAAGTTCTCAAGCTTAACACTGAGCCGACAGAGGAACACGGGGAGCTAAATCTGTCGGTTTGTTCCCTGGAATTAACAGAATAAATCTATAACCATATGTTAGGTGGCCAAAGAAGACATTGATCCAGTTTTGCTAAAATAGGACGAAAAGAGTATGGGAGTTCGTTCTACATTGGCGCATAAAATCAGTGTGCTAATAATTTTCACTGCTGTGCGAAAAAAAAGGTTTAATTTTGCACATGCATCAGACTTAATAATGCTCTATTACACATATTCTCCTCCTTAACGTACTTTTATATACGGATAAATAGTGTATCTACTGAACAACATATTGATCATATTTTGGTTCAATTGCCTAAAATTCCAGGTGCAACTTTATACATTCTATAACATTCCTGATAAATATGAGGACATTTTTGATCGCCGCCCTTTTTGGTTTCTAAAATAAATGTCAAAAATCAGTTAACACATATCATAAATGATGTATTTTACTGAATGTCCAAAAATCAATATTTTTAACACTAAAGACAGAAATGTTTAGATCAAACAATTTAAGATTACTACTTTAAAACGATTCAGTTTCTTTGTAACATTCATTAGCTAGTCGTGTTTAATCTACATTTATTCTTTACTCATTTTCTGGTTACTGTTATTAAGCGCGACCTTCGCATTATCCTGTGAGAATTTTTTTTTACTTTCTATAGTAAAGTAATTGGGTTGTTTTCGCCTGTGTTGTGAACGTAGTAACAATAAAACATCTTGAGATAAAAAGATAAAAAAACTCTTAAGTCGAGTGTAAAGCTCAAGACCATTGGACGTGCTTCAATATTACCAGTGACAGAAAGCTTTGTTATCACCCCTTTAATCCGACTTATCCTGTAGACTAAAAGATGATCAATACCAATTACGGATAAGAAAGTAATGGTGAAAATGTACAGATTTAAAGGTCGGAAACAGAAAAGAAGTAAAATACTATGGTGCATTAATCATTATAAATAGGTAGCGGGAAACAGAAAATAAGTAAAATACTATTGTGCATTAGTCATTATAAATAGGTAGCGGGAAACAGAAAATAAATAAAATACTATGGTGCATTAGTCATTATAAATAGGTAGCGGGAAACAGAAAATAAGTAAAATACTATCGTGCATTAGTCATTATAAATAGGTAATGGGAAACAGAAAATAAGTAAAATACTATCGTGCATTAGTCATTATAAATAGGTAACGGGAAACAGAAAATAAGTAAAATACTATGGTGCATTAATCATTATAAATAGGTAGTGGTAAACAGAAAATGAGTAAAATACTATTGTGCATTAGTCATTATAAATAGGTAGTGGGAAACAGAAAATAAGTAAAATACTATCGTGCATTAGTCATTATAAATAGGTAGCGGGAAACAGAAAAGAAGTAAAATACTATTGTGCATTTAGTCATTATAAATAGGTAGCGGGAAACAGAAAAGAAGTAAAATACTATTGTGCATTTAGTCATTATAAATAGGTAGCGGGAAACAGAAAAGAAGTAAAATACTATCGTGCATTAGTCATTATAAATAGGTAGCGGGAAACAGAAAAGAAGTAAAATACTATAGCGCATTAGTCATTATAAATAGGTAGCGGGAAACAGAAAAGAAGTAAAATACTATCGTGCATTAGTCATTTTAAATAGGTAGCGGGAAACAGAAAAGAAGTAAAATACTATCGCGCATTAGTCATTATAAATAGGTAATGGGAAACAGAAAATAAGTAAAATACTATTGTGCATTTAGCCATTATAAATAGGTTGTAGGAAACAGAAAATAAGTAAAATACTATTGTGCATTTAGTCATTATAAATAGGTAGTGGGAAACAGAAAATAAGTAAAATACTATTGTGTATTAATCATTATAAATATGTAGCGGGAAACAGAAAATAAGTAAAATACTATCGCGCATTAGTCATTATAAATAGGTAATGGGAAACAGAAAATAAGTAAAATACTATCGTGAACTAGTCATTATAAATAGGTAATGGGAAACAGAAAATAAGTAAAATACTATCGTGAACTAGTCATTATAAATAGGTAATGGGAAACAGAAAATAAGTAAAATACTATCGTGAACTAGTCATTATAAATATGTAATGGGAAACAGAAAATAAGTAAATCACTATCGTGCAGAAATACTATCGTTTCAGATCATGTTCCTTGTAGGAAAATCACAGACATTTTACCTTACTAAATCAATACTGTTGACCATAAATAATAATTCTCCATTACCGTAAAGAACTAAAGGGAATCTTTCTATACTTTTTATACTTCATAGTATAAAGCGGCTTAATTTACAGCCATTTCAAGATTTTCACTTACTATACTGCCTTAATGCCGGCGAATGACGCACTCATTATCATGTGAAGGCAACGACACAAATAAAGACCTCGACTGGTGCCTTTACTCAAACAGATAAAATAGAGTTGTCAGTCTGTTTGTCGCGTATCACAAGTACTTTCGATGAAATTTGGTAAACTGCGGTTAGCCCCCAAAGATAGTATTTAAACCTATAATCAATTTAACAAATGTTTAGAGTTTGCCAACTATTTCAACTTTAACCTCTTAATGCTTCGAATGATGGTTCAGATGAGGTTAGTAGCAAAATACGTGTAGCAGACGCCAAAGAAAATGATGTTTACTGACAAGTGTAGCTAAGGTACCTTTGCATCAGACTAATGGTTCGAGTGCTACGGCTTAAAATATCAGATGAGAGGGCCCACGCCCTCATCTATAACATTACCTTATAATTATGGCATTCCCAGCTATCTTTGCTAATAGTAATTGTAAATTGTGTCTACTCTTACAGTTTATTTAGGTAAAGTATTTGAAATGGTGCCGAAGTCTCTTCCCTTCTCAAACTGAAATCAAGAGAGACAATTAATTGACTTAAGCTCCCCAGTGGATCAGCAGTAACTCTGCAGGCTTACAGATTACAAATTTGGTTTCGATACCTAGAGTGGGCAGTGCACAAATGGCCCATTATGAAACTTCGTGCCTCACAAAACAAACCAACCAACTGACTTAAATCGGTGCTACTATTTATAGCTATAAAGTGAATAACAAGGGATTTTCGGGATCTTAAGTTTGTTTCATAATTTCACGCAACGCTGCACTAGTTGTGCAAATCATAAGTAACTTTGAAAGGATATACTAGAGCGCGTTTTGTAAGCAACGGGACGCGAACCGTAAACCCCCCGTTTTTAAAATCCATGTGTATTTTAAAGCTGTATTAATAAACTGAATCAACCTGGTTATCAGTGGTCTCCCACGTTACTGTATGAAAATATATTTCACAATTTTTATGCTTTCAAGACATATGATATAAAACACTTGCTACATAAGATTACTAAAGAGCATAACTAACGATTACGTCACTGATGCTATTACACCCAGAGTATGTGCATTCACCTTATCTAAACAGTCGTTAACCTGAACAGCTCCCCAGTAGCACAGCGGTATGTCTGCGGACTTACAACGCTAGAATCCGGGTTTCGATACCCGCGGAGGGCAGAGCACAGATAGCCCATTGTGTAGCTTTGTGCTTAACTTAAAACAAACAAACAATAACCTGAACAATGTAGGATTCTTATTAAATGGACCGGCATGACCTGGTGGTTAGGGCGCTCGACTCGCAATCTGAGGGTAGCGGGTTCGAATCCCCGTCACACCAAACATGCTCGCCCTTTCAGCCTTGGGGGCGTTATAATGTGACGGTCAATCCCACCATTCGTTGGTAACAGAGTATCACAAGAGTTGGCAGTGGGTGGTGATGACTAGCTGCTTTCCCTCTAGTCTTACACTGCTAAATTAGTGGCGACTAGCGCGGATAGCCCTCGTGAAGCTTTGCGCGAAATTCAAAACAAACAAACAAAACATCTTGTTAAATAGAATTACGTTGTAAGTTTGAAAACGTTGTCATGCATTTGTATAACCAAAACTTGGATACGTTCATAAAAGATATGTCAGCGAAGGCCTATGGCTTTTGTGAACAATACATAGTTTCGTTAAAGGTCGAGATAAAAAAAAAAAGGGCATTGTACTTCATAAAATATAATATGGATATTTTTAAAACTTATGATTCAAACCGAACTTAACAGAAGTAAGTAAGTTCGTGGGATAGAATATGGAAAAACTGGCTTGTGCGGACGCTTCCTTTTTTTTACATCACTTATTATTCAGAATGCCTTCTACTGAAAGTATGAGAACATTTTTATTACTTGTAATGCATATATATATATATATTGAAATGAATTGTACCAGAAATCGAAGGAGGATTGATTGAAAATAACCCACCTTACATCAAGATTTAAGTAAATAGACATTTACTCATCTCATGTGTGAAAAGCCAACAGATCTCAACTTCCACGATGAATAAAAAGAACTTTGAATTCGAGTGTCTTATACTAATCTGAAATATACAACAACAAAGCATATGACATGTTTCGAACTAAGCCTTGAAGGTAATGAACCAGGTTCGGTATGGTAAGCCCTCTACGATTCAGATAAAAAATTTACTGCTACATAGTTCTATATTCCTACAACATTAAATCTGAAGATCACAGGTACGATATTTGACTAAGTTTGAAGACAACATACTTAAGCTCTTTACGCCCTTCGCATTGGTGAAAAAATAAATTGGTTCTTTGTTAAATGTTCCTCAGACATCATGGTATCTGTCTCTCAAATATTGTGAAATCTCTCTCTTAGATGGTGTAGTATATATAGTATATATATACATGTAGATTAGTTCAATTAAAACATACATACATTTAGATTAGTTCAATTAAAACATATATACATTTAGATTAGTTCAATTAAAACACATATACATTTAGATTGGTTCAATTAAAACACATATACATTTAGATTGGTCCAATTAAAATATATATACATTTAGATTGGTTCAATTAAAACATATATACATTTAGATTGGTTCAATTAAAACACAAATACATTTAAATTGGTTCAATTAAAACACATATACATTTAGATTGGTTCAATTAAAATATATATACATTTAGATTGGTTCAATTAAAACATATATACATTTAGATTGGTTCAATTAAAACATATATACATTTAGATTGGTTCAATTAAAATATATATACATTTAGATTGGTTCAATTAAAACATATATACATTTTGCTCCTCATGGAGTCAGTAGTAAGTTTGCGGACTTACAAAGCTAAGATCAAAGTCTTCATTCGCTGTAACAGACGAAGTACAAATAGCCTTCTGTGTAGCTTTGCGTTAAAGCTAACAGATAGCCTTCTGTGTAGCTTTGCGTTAAAGCTAACAGATAGCCTACTGTGCAGCTTTGCGTTAAAGCTAAAAGGTAGCCTTCTGTGTAGCTTTGCATTAAAGCTAACAGATAGCCTACAGTGCAGCTTTGCGTTAAAGCTAACAGATAGCCTACTGTGCAACGTTGCGTTAAAGCTAACAGATAGCCTACTGTGCAGCTTTGCGTTAAAGCTAACAGATAGCCTTCTGTGCAACGTTGCGTTAAAGCTAACAGATAGCCTACTGTGCGGCTTTGCGTTAAAGCTAACAGATAGCCTTCTGTGCAACTTTGCGTTAAAGCTAACAGATAGCCTTCTGTGCAACTTTGCGTTAAAGCTAACAAACTTTGATAAACCTTTCCTAATTCTTGATTGAAAGGCGGATAAAGTAATTAACGAAACTCTGAGTTCGAAATTTGTTTTAAATTCATTGTTATTTTCAAAAGTGTAAATAATTATTAACTAAAATAGTGAAATGTGACAATGCAAATGAAATATAATAGTTCGTATACTGTTGACAAACAGAGATATATTCATAGTTGCAGAGTGTGCAATAGGACCTTTATTTAAGGATATAAGAATAAATGCTGGTAAAGTCTTATGTTGAGGATTTGAACTTAATACATGAGCTCATAAGAAACTCAACAATATAACAGTGTTAAAATGAGTATAATCCATTGTTTGAAATTGCAACAGACTGTGTGTGATGTCGCACTAATAAATAATTGAGATTATAACTACGTCATTCAGCATGTTAAATCGTCGTGTGTAAAGCGATAATTATGTTATCATGTCAGCTAAATATCGACAAGGCCATCCCACTTTTTACATGCATAATAGGTTGAGCCCCAAATCACAATAATGCCAAAGAAATTTTTTATTAATACCACAACTTAAGAATCTTACAAACATATATATAGCATATACTCCCACTTTTGTTCCATATAATTATAGAAATGAATAGCTCATGAACACAAGTTTTGTATGTAATATAACGTTCATACGTTCACCTGTGCTACCCTCTGCGTCTCTATATATCCAAAAACTCTTAACTCCGCCTTGAATGAATCCAACCTTTTTAACGTTAACAACGTGAACTTTCCTTCCTTTGCATTAAACTCTCTCAGTTCTTCCCTCCACTCATCCTTATATTTAAATTTTCTCCTCTTGTGCTTGCTACTTTCATTCACATTAATCCGCTTCATGTGCTTTCTCGGATCTCCCTCTTTTAATCGGCTTAACGCATATTCTCTGCTCTTCCGCACACTCCAAGAAAAAAAAATTCAGCCTTATTCATCACTGTTATTAAACACTTTTTTTTAATGATCAGTTTGCCCTCTATATTCTTTGTTTTACAGTAGATTATTTGTTTGTTTGTTTTTATTGTTAAGCACAAAGCTACACGATGGGCTATCTGTGCTCAGTCCACCACGAGTATATAAATCCGGTTTAAGCTGAGCCACTTAAACACTGCAATGGTGACATCACTCCTCCCCTCCTCTTTCAAATACTGTTGCACAGTATCTATAAAATCAATGCTACCGAAAAATATACTACCACATTTTAACGTCTTTTCCCTGGTAATACCATAAATTAGATGGTAATCCCATCTAATTACACACGAATTTTCCGTCTTTTTTATCATTTAGCAAACGTTTGTGTTTTGTGTTTATTTCAAACTTACTAATATACAAAGAGAGTTCAAAATTTCATATTACCAACAAAGGCTTCGTGTTTTATAGTTGTGTAATTTCTCTCTGCAAGTTATAATTTACGACTAATACACGCGATAGTAAAAATCCCATCATTCAAATGTCTGTACCATCATATCTACAAGCTTGCCACCCAAGGCGCCCCCTAGTGGTCCAAAGGTATGTCTGCGGTCTTACAACGCTAGAAACCGGGTTTCGATATCCGTGGTGTTAGAGCACAGATAGCCCATTGTGTAGCTTTGTGCTTAATTACAACCACCCAAGGCATCTGTTTGCAATATAGATGTTGGTCTCATGTCTGGCATTCTTAATATAGGCTCAGCATTTTTAGCTTGTTTAGGTGTTGTAAGATACTTTTAATGCCTCTCCATAATATATTCTTACTAGTCTGAACTCTGATGCGAAATTAGGATTGAATTTCCTATAAAACAATAAGAGACCTTACTTGTTTTGAATTTTACGAGTTTCTACTACAGTTATTTGTCTAATTTTATCAACTATTATTGTCTCATTCAGTTACCGTATATTCTAGAAATTCAATTTCTTTACATCCCACGAAACACTTTAACCATTAAACTGTTAACACTTGCCTTACTAAGTTTTCTCAACACAAGTTTCAACACCATTAATGTCCTTCAAAGATATTGCAAAAAAAAGAAAATCAGAATATTTAAAAAAAAAAATACTCAACTCCTTCAAATGCCAACAAAAATCTTCAACAGTTTGTAAAACATTGCATTAAAATGTTATAGTCCAGTCGCTATCCATACGAATTCTAATTAATCCCTTCAATTTCATCATAATCTACGTTTTGATAAATCCAATATAGTTTTGTTTTTCATGCTAAGTTTGCCATAAACAGCTTCTGCTATTGTCATCTGTTCTCTGCCAAAAACCGTCACAGCATCTAAGTTTTCTGTGTAATCAATATAAAAAATGATCAGCTTTCCCAACCCTCTTTTCTGGTATTGGAGTCAGATTACAAATCGAAGGCGTAACATATTCTAATCTAACATTCTCGTAATTTCCTAAACATGATACACTAAGTTATTACAACCGAATTTGTCTGTAAGCATGTCGTTATCTTCTCTATCTCAAGTTCCAGTCATTTTGTCATAATTTCCACTGTCACCAAGTTCCCTTTGTTAACTAATTAGCATCTTGGTTTTGTACGTTTAATGCTACTCCTAATTTCAAATCCAGCTCGTTTTCAATTCTCTGGTGAGATAGTGGTAAGTTACGGACTTACAACCCTAAAATCCAGGGTTCGATTCCCTGCGGTGGACACACCATATATCTCCTTTTCAACAAAACTTTTAAACGTATTCACACGAAAAGTCTATTTTACCGTTAACATCCCTTTGATAGTCAATATATATGACATATCCACTATATTGAAAGGCCCTCCACTGCTATTTATGAACACTATATTTACATCCTTTACACATTCTTACTCTAATTTCAGTAGTTTGAATAAAACTAATACCACAAAATCCTGTATTTCTCGTATTTTGCCTGTTAAAAAACAACTATGTTCTAACGCCCACTATATGCCCAAATCACGTCAAATAGGCATCAAAATCCTATCGATATTCGCCATAAGGTTACATTTTGCTTTGATATAACCATCAACCTCTACTAAAAATGTCTCCAACATGTAACAAAATTTTCAACTTTACTAACTCTAGGTCTCTATTTCATGCTCGTCTATTTTATGTTTAAATTTAGGTGTCTATAATCTTACCACTTTTCTTTCATTTACAGTTTCTATTCAAGTTCTACCTTTTCACTTGGACTACACAGATGCTTTGGGGATTATTATCCCTTCATCTTTTGTCAACTATTATGTTTATAATTTACTGTTTATAATGTACTCTTTATTTCACCTGTCTTTTGAGTTACTTAGCGAATATCAGTTCACTTCTAAATATTGTGACAAAATAATTGATAGTGGAAGGAACTGAGGTTGTTATTACGATAACTGTTTGTCATAATCTCTAAACACGTTAATCAGATGCTCTGTCAACAGCCAATAATTGTTATTTGCTGAATCGTAATCTCATTATCTAATGTAAAATGAAAGCCTAAGATAAAAAAAAAGAATTGAAGCCAGACGTTCGACTCAGAGGAATGGGTACTCTACTCTGAGGTGATCATGAGAGTCAACATTATGTGTGGAGAAATATAGTACATGCCAAGACAGCAAAATATTTGTCCAAAGATTGATTTTCCGGTTGGTTCGTTAAGGTGAACTTTTATTAAGCTTACTTCCCTCAAATCCACATTAGTATAATTTACAGTGAGTTCTTTGCTAATGATTTAACTACGCTTGCGGAATTAGGATTTAAATTTCACTATCTTTAAGCTATTTACAGGATGCTTTGTTTTGTTAGAAATATCTTTGATCTGAACAGCTCCAGAGCGTATTTCTCATACTGTTTCGTGTTCGTTAATTTATGTGTCTGATTGTTCTTGTTTAGTGTTTCCAGTTATTTACAATGCCGAAGGATGTGCATGATGATTTACCTAGATATAACTCTCAACGAAACATCAGAAAACTTTAGACAAATCTTAAAATAACCCCATCTGGACAAAATTTAATAGCGTTTATGCACTCAAAAGTCATTTTTCAGTAAGTGTAATAAGCTCAACTTTGTTATAGTTTTATGAAAATATACAACAATTAATCTCATTTCAGAAGTGTATAATTTAGCAAGTGATGACATTGCAATAGAAATTATGGTGACGAATGTGAAAAAAGTTGTTGAAGAAATCTCAATTAGGGGAGTTTAAGAACACACCTCATTATCTATGGTATTATACTATTTGGGGAGTTTAAGAACACACCTTATTATCTATGGTATTATACTATTTGGGGAGTTTAAGAACACACCTCATTATCTATGGTATTATACTATTAGGAGATTTAAGAACACACCTCATTATCTATGGTATTATACTATTAGGAGAGTGTAAGAACACACCTCATTATCTATGGTATTATACTATTTGGGGAGTTTAAGAACACACCTTATTATCTATGGTATTATACTATTAGGGGAGTTTAAGAACACACCTCATTATCTATGGTATTATACTATTTGGGGAGTTTAAGAACACACCTCATTATCTATGGTATTATACTATTAGGAGAGTGTAAGAACACACCTCATTATCTATGGTATTATACTATTAGGAGAGTGTAAGAACACACCTCATTATCTATG
>NW_013667327.1:193302-197476 GCF_000517525.1 Limulus polyphemus | reverse complement strand
TGTTATATTAAAGTTTTTCTTCATTACCCATTCAAGCCGTCTCCATCCATTATTAGTCAGGATCAAGGTGGTCTGGTTTTCTTTCTCTGTCAGGATGTGTGCTATTTGTTAGTTTCCGTCAATGATTCTTCCACTTTAGAAACTGTGGCTTTACACTGGGCTCTAAACAAATAAATATTGTTAATGTTTATAATCCTTGCACGTATTTCTCTCTTGAAAAGTTTGTGACATTGATTCCTACTGCAAGTTCTTTCATTATTCTGTGCGATGGTTTGAATACTCATCGTACATATTGGCTTCTACATGCACTAAATCTAATTGTCAAAGCTTGAAAATTTTCTCAATGAAAGGTACTTGTTCTTAATGATAGGCCAGCTACTCGAATTCATCCTTTCACAGAGATATTTTCAGTACTAGATCTTACTTCACTACTGTTGTTTGACAAAAGGAATTGGAGTGTACTTCCTGGTATTTTTTTCCTTGACAGTTTTGTCTGTCTAGTATTCATCCCATTTATGGTCACAGAGTCTTTTGTTACATTTTGCTTTATAAATTGGAGTAATAACATTTGTTTTTAATTTCTGTAACTTTACTTTTAAATGTAGAAATTTATATTTATACAAGTTTGTCATATTCAGACAGCATCAGTAACAAATAATTTGCATTCGAAAAAGAAACAAGGGAAAACTATCTTTACTATTTTACTTAAGTAAATTGTATCATCAGTGTGATCTATAAAAGTCAATTACGAAAAAAACTTATTCTCATATGCAATCATAATTCACACTTTGACTTGACACTATACCTGATTTTGCCCTAATCATATTCCGGACAGGTCCCCCATAAAAATGTCACGTAAAATTCACAGGAACCTTCCCCGAAAACCATCATTACATACACAATATATCCAACTTATAATCAAAATAATTCCAAGTGCTAACAAAATCCTTTATTAATATCACAATTTGAGGCTCGAACTTTTTTTATTAGGGAAAAGAATTGTTGTTTTTTTAATTTGTAGGAATTGTGAACCCATAAAAGCAAGGGAGACAATGAGGGGAAATTTGGGGACGTGGTGCACATTGGCTGGTGATTGTAATTTGTTGTTTAAGAAATTGCGTGTAATTTATCGTGTGTTTGTGTAGACAGGTAATTTGTTCAATAAAAATAAAATGATTCGAACAAAGATTAAAAATTATATTTAACAATGACGTGATCATATTACGTTTGAAGAAGTTGGGGATAAAACTATCGAAATTGGTGTAGAGGCCAGTACAAGTTATTTTATGATAAACAAACACCTGTAAAACAAAACCACACAAACAGGACCTTTTACATCACATCCGGTTAACGTTAAAACAAACACCTGTAAAACAAAACCACACAAACAGGACCTTTTACATCACATTCGGTTAACGTTAAAACAAACACCTGTAAAACAAAATCACACAAACAGGGCTTTTTACATCACATCCGGTTAACGTTAAAAACAAACATCTGTAAATAAAACCACACAAACAGGACCTTTTACATCACATCCGGTTAATGTTAAAAACATACACTTGTATAAATTACCTTCATTCGTATTCTATCCGATTGTTAGTACGTTGTAACATTAAACGAAAAATCAAATACGGATTTAGTCAAAATGTACTTAAATAAACCGTTTCCAAACCAAACGAGCATATGAATATACAAAGATTTTGCTTGAAGCAGCAACGACAGTTTGTTATTGTTAACCAATTCATCGTTAGTCTAATACATTCATTTTTAGGACACTTTATAACTCTCCATAAAAGGAATGTCGACTTTTTTTGTTGTTATTCTTGAAATGTTGTAGAAATATAAACTGACTAAACCCATCATTTGATGGAATCGGTTGTTTTGTTTTGGATGCAGCTAGATAACGAATGTACTTTATTAACAATACCTTACAATCTCCTCAAAGTAATAAAAAAACTAGGATCTAACATGACATTTTTACATAGGTAAGACCACGCTCTCTAAAAATGGTAAATGAAAAGTTATCACCGTATCAGACGATTAAACATCCATCAAATACTGTGAAACGACGTAAAGCCGCCAGTGTTGGATGAGTTATAAACGTCCAATGAATTTCTAAATCAAAAAAGCTCTCAGAAGCTAGTTTAGCTTTAGGAATTTACTGAGTTTCATTCGAGATACTGAAATACAAAACTTTAACTATTTTTGTTCGCTTTTCGCGAAATTCATATATGAACGATTAAGCCGTACTTTGATAAGGATGGAAGATTTAATATTAATAATCCTCAAACAACTTTATCAAAAATATAAAGGACTGTAGGTTGTGGACTACAACATGGGAACGAAAAACAAAGTTACCCTAGTAGAGAGATATCTCAAGATTAAAGACCCGCTATCACTTTTAATCTCTAATCACAAGACTTAAATATGAAAACAAAATCAAATTTTAAACGTTATGGGTGCTCAAGCCAATAAGGTCAATTTATCATCTGCAGCTAGGTTGTTACTCCAGATTAAGCAAGGAAATTAAAGTTAATCCAGATTAAGCAAGACAACTAAAGTATAATAAATAGGTACTATTGCAAACAGACCACTGAGAATGATAAGAAAAATGCATATCCCGAAATTGTCAACCAACACTCATTACAGCAACATACGTTAATAAACACTTCAATTACCAGAAAGGTAATAACATATTGTTGTCTTTATTTTAAACCTAACAGGCTTGCTGGTGTTTCATAGCAGACAAAGCCATGAGTTAAGTCAATATTCAAGACGCATAATTATATACATATATATATATGGTCCCTTCTATTTCTATAAAGAATAACATAGTCACTTGCTTCAAATGTTTAGATATGCAGGAAACTTCTCCATACTGAACTTTGAAACAGATGGTTTTGTTATTCAGGAAGAAAAGAATCACATCATTTTGTAGTTTGTGTTCTAGAAGCACCTTAAGGAATCATTGGATTAGTCATGTGGGATCATAATACTGATATTTTACAAGTAGTCAAACTTTTCCACAAAACACAGGTTCAGCAAATGTTGCGTAGAAAACAAAATGAAAATGGACAGCAAAGTGAAAACAAACAAATACACGAGAAAAAATAAACCAAACATCTATTTAAAAGAATGTTTAAGGTTGAAACAAAATTTGCTGGAAAATTAATGTTACACCACTCTTTCGAGGCAAAGGTGCCCTAGTGCAGTATCCCATAATCCATACATTACGAATGTGAGTAAGTATTACAAATTACATATTCAAGAGCAAGAACCACAACTTATACCTACTCGAACAAGCATCTGTGTGTGAACCTTTGATGTGGGTTTGTCCCATTCCAGAGAGTAAACATAGACACAAGGTCAAAGTGATACAAACTTTTATAAGATAGCCATTGGTAAATATAACTTTTAACGAAGCGAAAGGATTAGCACTTGTTTGACATCTAGTTTACAAAGATGTCATAACTAGATGCAGAACACCTACATGAAAATTTAGAAGAACTATCGGAATGTGCCTTATTACAGATAAATATTCTAAACTAGTAATATTTCATGATATTTAATTTGTAAAATTTCCCCTCTTCTTATACCAGGGTTTTCTCAGACTCTAATGTTGGAAAATTAGCTACGGATCGTAATATGCAGTACAGAGAACATGCCATGACACTTTAACAAAGATAACAAAGAGAAACATGTCAATTGAGGAAAATCAAAATAAACAAAACTCAAAAGGAATCAAAACTAAGTACCTTATTTTTCAGTGTATAAGACGCACTTTTTTACCCCAAAATTTGATGTCAAATCTGCTTGCGTCTTATACAAGCCATGTGTAAACATATTTAAATAGGCATGCATAGTTTAGTTCAATTGAATGTGTTGTTTATAACAATAGTAGTTTTTCTTTTAAAACATAACTATTTAAAATGCTCCCTAAATAGTAAAAAAAAATTACAGTGAAAGCAATGAAGGTTTTGTAAGTTTGAACCAAACTAAATAACAGTAAACCTTTTCTCGATTTACGGTATGTTCTTATTTTGATGTTTTGATCTTATTTGTGTTTAGAACAATATGTACTCATTTTTAACGTATCAAATTGAATTTTTGTTCAATAAAATCTTTCAAATGAGACTGTAGCTTCTTTTCCCCAAAACTTTGTCTTCAAAAT
>NW_013667327.1:185031-192670 GCF_000517525.1 Limulus polyphemus | reverse complement strand
AAAATAATCATTAAATACAACAGGAAACATAGTTTACATAACACTACAGATTATTTAGAAATGTTTACAATAGCCACAATTGCAATGGGTAGAATTACAAAATCCGCCTCTGTAATAAAACCCTGAGTTTTGATTCTTCGTTTCATCCATAGTAGGTACTATACCGTCAACTTTTGAGAAGGCAGATAATAGAATGAAATAGCATTAGTTGCTACGAACGATGTTACTGCATGTCAGCGATGCATCCACGCCATATTAGGCTGAAGTCTTTGGAGAATTCACAAACTTCATGGCTCCATTGACAAGTTAATATTGCTAGCTCTAAGTTTACTCAATTACGATAGAAGTTCAGCTAGCAATGTAAAGTTAAATGTCACGACCAAACAGACCCCAATCTGACTTTTCTTGACAAATTTCACCTAGATGGAGATTTATTGAATGTGCCTTGTCATATGTCAGTCACTATTATGATGTTAGAACACATTTTTTTTTAAATGTAAGTGTACGTGAAACGCACATAGCCCTGTATTGAACAAGGCATGTACAGCTATCTTATCCAGGTTCCTAACCATGCCTGAGAGGAACCCAACAACTTCACAAGCACTGGCCAAAGCTTCTAATGTTGAGGGTTTCAAATCCATTCTGTTAACGTTTCCTGCTTGCATTTTAACACAAGTTAAATATACTGAAGATGAATAAGAAACAATATTCCTAATTTCAAAAATGAATCCAGAATTGTATTTGTATAGTCAACACAAAAATTATGTTACCATATTGCAACTAAATGTAGATGTCAGGAAGTTTGTGAATTATGACTACCTTGTTCCAGATATGATATGAAAACGAAATATTTGGTATTATACACAGAAAATTGAAACTATTTAATCACATAAGTCAAACATCAAAATGAATTGGAAACAGTAAGGACCCTATGTTTTTGTCTCTTTGTTTTCCATTTAGAATAAACAAATAATAATTATTTCACTTAATAAAACCTGAGCCACATAATCTTAGTTGCCTCAACTCCTTAACAAAACCAGTGAAAACACCTGAAAGCTGAAACAGCTCTGCAAAGAACGGGTTTTTGAAATTATCTTCTTAGTCCATGTGTATTTCTCCAGGAAAACCAAAGCATTATATTCATTGTTTTACTGAAGTATCTGCAACTGTAAACCCTACTGTCAATGAATAATGCTAATGTCAGCCAATGAATAAGCTTTGTACTACTAGTTGATGAATATGATCAACTCACTACCATCAAAGTAGTGACAGTAGCGTTTGATAAATACTAAATATGTAAGTAGTTCTTTCTTTATATTTCAATATCAGCACTTAGGAGCAGTTAACGTATGACTGGAAAACGTTATTATTCACTCCATGCTATCCTCACCTCTGACAGAAGACTGTTAATTCCACTATCACTGACATCTGTATCCAGGGTAAATGTACAATCTTGAAAAGGGTAAGCCAGCCTAATACATGCTTCATAGACTGGGATATGTCAGTGCAGAAAGTGGTGCAGCTATTTTAGAGCAGCTGGTCGAAAACTGTTAATAATATGATGCGAAACTAGAAAAGGCTGCATACTCCAGATTTATTACAAGGTAGGAATCACTCCTGAACCATTAAAATATCCACAGAATCAATGAGCTCTCCAATTCTACCAATTACGTGGCCAATAAACTACATTTCCCATTCATATGTGTGCACTTTCCAGGTTTCATTTTCAAGCCTGAATCCATGATGTACTGGAATACTGTTATCAGGCTCTCAGCTGTGGCTTTAAACATGAGAACAAAGACGAGTAACAGTCCTCTCAGTGTTAGTTCCATCAATCTCTCAAAGTAACAGATGCATTCTCATACTATAGAGTGAGGTCTATATTTCATACAACATTTCCCAAGTTGTAATATCTGTACCTTCTACTTTCATCATTCAGTTCAGTAGCCAGTAGCCAGACCTAGTGTGTTAAACTAATGGATATCTTTCATCAGTGTGTGGTAAAGGAGAGACATCAATGCATGTTATTCCAATCACCCATCTGAAGACTATAAAGAACATTTATATAATACAATTTTAGAGTGCTTAGTCATCTCTACTGAGGATTGTCAGAATCACATAAGCAACCAGAACCTTAAGAACTCTTGCTGTGGGTCAAGCAATCTTTAAAAGTAATTTAGCACCAACTTCATTTTGGCCAATGGCAAAGAGCTAGAGTTGAGCATAGAGTAAATTCTCTAACTTTGTCTCGGCACCACTGAGTGCTAAATAAATTTAGTTTTCTCTGTTTATGATTTAAGTATTGGTATGTTGTGAATGAATCTACTTCTAAACAGTCGGCCAATTATGCTTGTTTAACAGGTGATCTGTGATTCTATGACAAAAATCACCCAGTGCTAATCATATTGAACCCGAAAACAGTGGATTGGATATGTTAATTTTCCAAAAGATACAAGTAGCATTCCAGGATGTACTACAGATAACGTTCACTGTCTATCTGACTTGATGATGCAAGCAGTGAATGAAACACACTGTTTTTCATCTAGAAAACAATCTGCTCAAGCCAGAACAGTGATTTGTCCAACTGCAGGTAATGTCACAGAGCCAGGTAGTATCTATGGGTATTAAGCTATTCAGCTGGATTGGTTACTGACAAGCTAACAGATGTCGAACTGACAAACACTAGGCAAGAAACTAGTACTGCAGCCACTATATCGTATCTGAGGACTTACAATAAATTTCCAGAGCATTCGAAGTTTATAGTTTAAAAATTTTATAAACAATCAGAACTGAACACAGATACATGAAACCAACGAATTGTTCAGGGAGTTTGATGATGTGATCATGTGATCACACTGCTGATTAGGTAAGACAACAAACATATATAATCACATATATAAAGGTGATATGTACCACATGAAACAACCACTGAAGATGCTTCCTTGGAACACCATGGAGATTGTAAATGGTGAAATAGATCAGGTTTTGAAGGACGTTCATTCAGAACTCACTTTTTCGTTTATGCATTGTTATCAACATATAAACAATACATTGTCCTTCAATCCAGCCACTATGGCATTATGCGTGAAGCTAACTTTACTGAGTTAACACAATTATCTAACTCATGCCTCACTAGCTTAAAATAATTGGAGTATCTGGAGTTATTTCTCATTGTTGACCCTCCTATATCTGTTGTAACATTAGTCGTATTGGTATTTGTGTATAATGGTCCTTTTTTGGGACAAAATATAGACTTTTCAAAAACACAGTGACCGGACAATCTACATTTGAAGCAAATCCCCTTCCCTTATGCTATTAACCCCTTTTGAATTGATTCTAGGAGCATGGGTGAGGTGGCCATGGCAACTAGACCAGGAAAGTCTTGTTGCTCTTATGGAATCATGGATTTTGTATTATCTGTTGCATAGGATCAAAAACTAATGTTTCTTATCATGCTTTGTAAGTCATAATATCCCTTGGGGCTGCTGAGTTCCCAGCTTTTTCCAGTGGAGCTGATTTCTTCTTTTTCTATAGCACTACATTTGACATGACAACCACAATTGAAACAGATTCTTGGTTTGTTTGATTTCAAGTACAAAGATACACAATGGGCTATCTGTGCTAAGCCCACAACGGGTATCGAAACCCGGTTTCTAACGTTGAAAGTCTGGAAACAGCTTCTATGAGAAAAACAATGTCCTTAGACCCATGTTGTGCCACATGCTCATCATTCCAAACAGTGTACTCAGACCCATGTTGTGCCACATGCTCATCATTCCAAACAGTGTACTCAGACACATGTTGTGCCATATGCTCATCATTCCTTTTATATTTTTGCAATTTACAAGAAACATGCAACTTATTAACATCTGTGTCATAATTACTGAGTTGCTTTTCCTCCAATTACTCTAAAATTTTGAGCATGGAACTATCTAGATTTAACATAAGTAATTGTATTGCCTTTCCATGAGTACATATATTTCAAGCAAGAAGTTGCTTGAAGTGATTCAAAAAATGGTCAAAGTCCTCTTTTGATATTCCCTGGAAGTATGAAATCAAATTGTGGTGCTGGCAGAAACAATATATCTGATACTAGCTTCTCTAGCACTGTGTAGTTGCAAAACTGTTCACACTTGGGGAAGTTCTTATTTTTGCCTAGAAATCCAGCCATGCACAACATGATGTATGCAGTGTTCTTAGACTAAGTTCATAGTGAGATTTCACTGCACTTGCTAACAAAAGCCAACGTTATCATAGTAATGATATAACATGTGATATATCACTAGGTCACACTGTATCTTTGGTGATCAGACATGATTTTGTGATGGTTCTCAGTGTGCTTTGCTGGACTGAAAGGCTCATGACTAATTCCTAATCATACTAGTTTATAGTGAAATACAACCTCAAACACCTGACGGTACTGTAATAAAGTGTCACTCGACTTCATCCAGCAAGCACATCTCATTATCCTTTTGAATCATAGTTAACTCATCCTAACACTTTATGAAGCCTGGATTCGTTAATGAGCACCCTAGACTGCTCCAAAGAGACCATGACATTTTTGTGAAGTTTGTAAATCATGATCTTTGAATTACATTATAAGATCATGTAGACTTTACGAGGAAATGGAAGCAGCTATAGTTGAAATGCACACTCAATCTGAGAATGTGTAAGGATTAGACCCAAAGTTTTTGGCAAGTTACATGCTCTTCAACCTTTGTTTTTGAGATAGTGAAATTGATGGGTGTTTATTTGGGCAATTCTGGGTGTTCACGGTGCAGTTTCTAATGGTTATTTCCCCTGGTATGGAAAACATGACAGCAAGGAAGGATTTTGGGGCTATTCGAGCAGACTAAACATTTTCAGGCTTACTAGAGAGTCAAATTGAAAAAAATAGCATATTCAAATGTGATATATGATAGGTAGCCAAACGTTTCCATAAAAATGAAGGTTCAAAAAATGCTATAGAGAATGAATAGACGATAGGACAAAAAAAGAAAACAAACAATTGCAAGTGAACATATAAAACAAATCTTTATTCGCAAGAATGTGCAAGTTTTGACATAAAACTGATAAGCTACCGTCTTTCTATTGTAACTTCACTGGCTGGTAGGCAAATAAGCTTTTTCAAATGCCTGCATAGGACAAAGACAATAGGAATAACTATGTAACACACTTTCAAGTAAGAAATGAGGTCTGTGGCTTCCCATAATAAACAGATTACCAATGTGACATTTTTAAGAGAGAGAAAGCCCACAACACATACTAACTTGTACAAGTATCTGTTTCATCCCTAGAGAGGTTTGTGTCGCTCTAAGGAGTAGGCATATGCGTAGGGCCAAACTGATAAACTCTTATATGAGAAAACTTTTGTCGTGTGTAACGTTTAACTAAGCAAAAGAATTAGTACATGTTTACTTAAAAATCTGGTTTACAAGTATTCCGTACCTACTTGCAGAACACTCGCAAGAAAAATTAGAAAAAAATATCTGAATCTATCTTACTACACATACATTACAAACTAATTACGAAAAGGTCAAGTTATCAGTAATTTCAGTTGTGACGATGTATCGTGTCTACGTTTTCCATCCCAAGCCCAATAAAATTTCTCGATCTCAAGGTTCATATACGGGAAACAGTTTCTGCATTTCCAAAACACATGTTTATAAATATGTTTGGTAAATGGCATAGATGCCTTTAAAATTGTACCGACGTCAAAAGGTCATGTAGACCACTATGTATTTTGCCGTATATCTCTATCTTTTTGTTTCAAAGTTATTGTTTGAAAATGTGAACAAACATTTGCAAACACACTATATACTCTACTGATCGTCTTATTACGTTTTATTTTGCCTGGATTGAAGACAGTTAATTAAGTCCTTATCATCCGAGAATAAATTAAGCAATTTGTGAAATTATCCTTAATTCACGCAAATTTATAAATTGTGCCATTAAAGAATTTTCTTGTTTCTTTCCGAATTTCCACAACAGCTACACAAGGACTGTCTGTGCTAGCCGTTTCTAGTTTTTAACTCATAGACTAGACGAAAGGCAACTAGTCAACAGCACCCACCGCCAACTTATGAGTCACTATAATCAAATAATGGAAATTGGTCGTGGCCCTTATAACTCACCCATGGATTTAAGGTACGGAGCAGGATTTTACGACAATACAAAGTAAACCATGAACCTCAGATTATCAATCCGGTACACTAAACCGCGAGAAGTAAACCATGAACCTTAGATTCGCAATCCTGTACAATAAACAATAAACCGCGCGAAGTAAACCATGATCCTTAGATGGGCAATCCTGCACAATAAACAATAAACCGCGCGAAGTAAACCATGATCCTTAGATGGGCAATCCGGTACACTAAACAATAAACCGCGCGAAGTAAACCATGATCCTCAGATTGGCAATCCGGTACACTAAACAATAAACCACGCGAAGTAAACCATGATCCTCAGATTGGCAATCCGGTACACTAAACAATAAACCACGCGAAGTAAACCATGATCCTTAGATGGGCAATCCGGTACACTAAACACTAAATCGCGCGAAGTAAACCATGATCCTCAGAGTCGCAATCCGGTACACTAAACAATAAACTGCGTTCGGACCGTCATTAAAGAAATGTAATCGCAATATTCTTGACATATTAACTTTTAATGCAAACACGAAGTTTTATTTGAGATTTATGCGAAATTTTGATGTTTGATCAATGTTCCTTAGAAGACTGTCAATTCAAACTATAATATACAGCTTATGAACTTACAACATTAAAATCCAGGGGTCGATTCTCTACGGTGGACAGGACAAAGATAGCCGATTGTGTAATTTTGCACTAAAACAAACAACAAAAAAACATGTTTTTAAATCATCGCCGATTAGAGATCACACTAAATACATATAATGTTATGGTGAGTTCGGTAGGAAAATCGGTTGGTTGAAATGGTAAGCATAAATAGTTATTTATCTGTATACATATGTAAAGTTTTGTATTAATGGTTTGGTCATAATACGAAATAATTTAAATTAAGTCGCAGTAACGTAAATCTAAATAGCTTCTCGGTGGATACTACATGTATTTGGAATTACAATAGCGATACTAAACTGGCATGTGTTAAACTGATATTAAACTGGCATGTGTTAAACTGATATTAAACTGGCATGTGTTAAACTGATATTAAACTGGCACGTGTTAAACTGATATTAAACTGGCATGTGTTGTGTTTTCAGCTATAAAAACTGTGATTTCCTAACACTTTGGCTCAAACAAATTAAAAATGCGATTCAACCATTGCGTAAAAAATTCATCCGTTGACAACTCGACTTCTATATAACAAAATGTTATACAGAAACTATGATTATATGAGTACCAATAAACGTCTGGAATATTAATGATGCGATTCAACCATTGCGTAAAAAATTCATCCGTTGACAACTCGACTTCTATATAACAAAATGTTATACAGAAACTATGATTATATGAGTACCAATAAACGTCTGGAATATTAATGTATTTAACCGTTGACAACTCGACTTCTATATAACAAAATGTTATACAGAAACTATGATTATATGAGTACCAATAAACGTCTGGAATATTAATGTATTTAACCGTTGACAACTCGACTT
>NW_013667327.1:180726-184031 GCF_000517525.1 Limulus polyphemus | reverse complement strand
CCGTTGACAACTCGACTTCTATATAACAAAATGTTATACAGAAACTATGATTATATGAGTACCAATAAACTTCTGGAATATTAATGTATTTAAACTAGGTTTGTATATAGAAAAATACAAAAATAATTTTAAATTGTTTTAAAAATGAACTCCGACCACAAATCTTAGTTGTTAATCTTATTGAGGTATCTATATAAATACTGCAATTTGTAGTTTTTATGGGCGTTTTTTACCACTACTTCGCCTCTTGTTGTTGGATCTTCATCAAATTTGGCATGAATGTTTGAGGGGTCCATGCGGATATACGTACAAATTTTCGGTGTCACATTTTGTGTTTTGCAGTTTTTATGGGCATTTTTTGCGTTTTTTACATTGAAGCAACTTTTCATGACCTAAGATTACCTTTCATAAATTTACGTATCCTCCGTCCAGGGGACGAGTAAGTACTCCAGCTAGTAACCTATATAATTATAACATTCCTCTAAGTTATACTTCGTGAATATTTTAATGACGTCATCACTATGATTACTACTGATCTACAATGATAACGATAATAGAGCTAATTAAAGAATCACTTATAGAAATCTATAATACCCATGTCACAACGTTACTCCACTATCGTTATTTCAATGCCGTCTTTAGTGTCATACCCCGTTTACCATCTTCCTAAAAAATCATGTTATCTCTAAATGTGAGAATGCAATTATATTATCATAATCATTAGCAGTTATCAATGAATATTTTGCGAAACGTTTTGGCACTACTTAACCCGATATGTTACACTCACATTAAAAGATAAAGATTAACAGCTAGGCACTTGTGCGGTTCAGTTTTTGTATTTTGATTGGTTCACTCAAATGAGCTAAATACACAACATATGCGGTCATGTGACTGTTATTGCTACTCTCAATAAAAGTAAAACGTCAGAAGTAATTAGGATCGACCGGTAACATATAACATTCGAAGCACTCGTTAAAACCTGATTTTCTAGGCGTGTGTGTATATATATATATGTATATAAATTTATTACTAATATATCTAACTATTGCACCATTACTTCGAATTGTTTCAAAATTATGTTCTGAAAGCAATACATGTTCTGCAACAACATCCTTCTCTGCTGGGGAAAAAAAAGTTATGTTTCTAAGAAACGATGTTATTTTGACTTTAGTCTGATAATATAAATCGGTTTTAACCAATACACTTTGAGCTCTTAAATAATAAATAAATGCTTCTCTGTCCTCCGTGGGTCGGCGGTCAGTTCCAGACTTAAAACTCTAAAATCCGGTGTTCGATTCCCATCGGTAGACAGAACGCAGATAGTCCATTGTATAGATTTATACTAAAAGAACAACGCCTAACCTACTTTCTTCTTTGCTAAAAAATTAGAAGTCTGATTGAGTCAGGCGATCAATTTACTTTTGTAAATGATTTGGGTAAGTCGCACAGGACCTTCATATTTGTGCGGAAATAATGAATAAAAGTTACGTAAAAAGGTGACTGACTTTAAATGTAGCTCCCAGTGGCACAGCGGTATGTCTGCGGACTTACAACGCTAGAGATCGGGTTTCGATACCCGTGGTGGGCAGAGCCTAGATAGCCCATTGTGTAGCTTTATGGTTAATTACAAACAAACAAAACTTTAAATGTAACTAATTATTATTACATATCTTCACCGTTTTCTACTATACCAGTGACCAAGAAAATGGAGTTAATCTTACTGACACAAACATGGGGATGAAGGTAAAAGAAAATCAGAGATGAAGTGCATGAAATATACTTTGACTTCTTTCCAAAGTACCCCTCTCGAGAAGTTCATAATAAAAATACACGCTGAAGTGCTTCACTGTTCAAGCAAAACTTTTAATTTACGTCTGCCCACTTCTCATCTTTTCTAGTCCAGTGGCTCATCCGAAACTTTCTCAGCACTAGGGATAAAAAAAATTATCATACTGACTGTTCTACAGTATTACTTCAAACTTACAGACGGCTAATGTACATAACACTTGTGTACATTTGCTTGAAATATCCAAAACATTAAATATAGTAAACTTAAAATGTAATATCAATATCTAAAATAACCCAATTACTACTCAGTAAAAGCAGGTGTAAAACCAATCTTGTACATTGAACATATACCGTGTATAAACCATGCTTTAATCTGGTCATTGCAGCTAATTTAACTCACGGATCCACTATTGATATATAATGATTCTCAGATAACAGGTGAACACATTTTGTTTCACTAATATTATCACAACAATATCAACAAGAAAAGTAGCATCCATGTCGACATCCTCCTGGCATAGTTATACTAGATACTGTTTTTACTTAATTGGACACTAACGTTTCGCTTTACAGCTTCTTCAGGAGCGTTCACTAAAGTAGAAACCGAAACTGACAGTACAAATAATGGATCCTCCTGGGATGTTCTATCATTATTGTGTTACAGCATCAGCGCTGTATATTATTCTACTCATTATAAACTCCACTAAAATCATAATTTACAGAACCATTCAAACCCTGTGTAACTTCAAAATCTAGTTTCAAACCCTTTGTAACCTTAAAATCTAGTTCCAAACCCTATGTAACTTCAAAATCTACTTTCAAACCCTGTGTAACTTCAAAAATCTAATTTCAAACCCTCTGTAACTTCAAAATCTAGTTCCAAACCCTGTGTAACTTCAAAATTTACTTTCAAACCCTGTGTAACTTCAAAATCTAGTTTCTAATAGTTATTTTGATAGTTATTCCAGTATCACCTGAGAAAAGACATAACACGAAATACAAAATATATTATTAATTTCTTATGTGGAATTTAGTTGCTATAATGTGAAAAACGGGACTCGTTAATACATTCCGGATTAAAACCAACTCTAAACAAAACCTACAGCTGCCGATGTTTTTAAACCCATCATGTAATTATACAGCTGTAAACCGTCAGAATAAAGATATGGGGTTGTACTTAAAACTAATGTGTACTTATTTTAAAGACCAACACGTATTACATATTCAATTGGCCAGGTGGTTAGGGAGCTCGACTCGCAATCTGAGGGTCGCAGGTTCGAATCCCCGTCACACCAAACATGCTCGCCCTTTCAGCCGTGGGGGCGTTATAATCTGTCGGTCAATTCCACTATTCGTTGGTAAAAGAGTAGCCCAAGAGTTGGCGGTGGATGGTGATGACTAGCTGCTTTTCCTCTAGTCTTACACTGCTAAATTAGGGGCCCGGCATGGCCAAGTGGTTAAGGCGCTCGACTCGCAATCTGCGGGTCGCGGGTTCGAATCCCCATCACACCAATCAT
>NW_013667327.1:176318-179726 GCF_000517525.1 Limulus polyphemus | reverse complement strand
CAAACAAACAACAAGATCAATTTGAGGATAGTTTTAAAATGATCAAATGTTTTATTGTGAAGTCACTGTAACGTATGAAACTGTCCTAATTTTGAAATGACAGACTAGATCGGTGATTCCCAAACTCTTTTAGTCTGAGGCTCCCTTGATGTGCATAAAAAGTTTTCAATCCCTCAACCTATAAAAATGCCTTATAGTGTGATTTTTATATGCCCACCCCCGAACTCCTTTAACATGATGATTGAAAACATTGTCATACTAAAAAAATAACAACTCCTTTCGATATACTGTATCATTTAATTAATTCAACATTATTTTTATTGGCTTATTGTTTATTTAGGATTAAAATTAATTCAGCTTCTTTGTTTTCGGCCCATTTTTGGCGGCCCCCCACAAAAAGCTCCCACTTTAAGAAACACTTAACTATTGATATATGGGCTATTGGGCTAATCTAATCGAATAGTGAAATTTGATCGTTAATCTTATAGCGTATCTGATAAACAGCGGAGAGCAGTTTTGAGGCAAAGGGACGCGAACTTCGTCGGGAAGTATATTCGATATGATAGGAAGACCACAGATATCAAATTGTAAAATCTAATGAAAATTAAAGAGGCCAATATTCGTGATCGAATGCAACATGTCTCCGCCACGCAATCACGACATGGTCAATTGTAACACTAGAAAAATCGTGAAAAACACAGAAAAATCGAAAACTGTTTATGTCATTGTAAGTTGGTTAACATACACATGAATATTTCACTAGTTACACAAACCTCTAATTGTGTTTCCCTCGCTGAAAAATTAAGCAAAAGACAAAAATTCCAAAATTGTCTATATCTCTGCTTGGGACTTGCAAAGAGTATATTTGTCCTAAATCCAATGTAAATTGGTCAAAATATGGCCAAGAACTGAACCCCAACCGCTAAAATTATGGATTTATTTGACCTTTGGACCCATCCTAAGAAATGGGCATGTCCCACATTTTTGTACGTATATGTAAGGATCTGTGAAAAGTATCTTTGTACCAAATACCATGTAAAGTAGCAGAAATACGGTGAAGTTATTGTCAAAAACCCTAAAATTATGCTCTTCGTGGTTTGTTGACCCCCTGTACTTACTAGAAATGAGCAAGTCCGCCATTTTTGTTTGTCATTGTATGTTGCCTGTAGAAAAGTATCCAAATCCCATATACTTTGGTCAAACTATAGCCGAGTAATTGACCAAAAACTTTTTTGTGTGAGCTCTGATCCCCCTATATACACTCAAGATAGAAAAATCCTACTTTTTTAAGTCAATGTATTGGGCACATGAACATTTATATTTCGTCTTGATGGCTGTAAATATGAACGCACAGGAGCCCAAATTATACATTTATGGGATGCTTGACTTTTGACCCAATAAAATCCTCAAGAAGGTCTATGTAAAAATAAAAGGTTTCTTGGTGTTTTGGTCGATTGAAAATTGTTTGGGAGAAGAAGATACAATAGAAAAATACCATGTCTCTCTGCGGAGACACAAATATGGTTTTAGAAATAAATATTCATGAAATAAAAAACCATCAGAGCCCCAGTTTCGTGGTTACTTAAAAACTGACGCTTTCTGCAGAGCAGCGGTATATAATCTACACTCACAATGATTCTGTCACCATTGATTGGACGAGAACAAAATTAATAAATTCCAGGAAATTTTAAAATATAAATTTCATATTACAAATATCTTTTTTATACTTATGTATAAATGAAAACGCCCACGCAATGTAGTGTATCATGTGATTTCTGTCTTTTTTCAACTCTAGCGCATGCACCACGACCCACACACAGGAATGATAAAATATTGAAAAAAACAATGAAATTTGGATTTGAAACGTCCTGTTGTAGCTTTTCACGCTATCAAGATAAAGTCTCTCGGTATATATCCCTAAAATCCTAACCCAACAAGCTAAAAAGAACACCCATGTCTTATATTATACATTTATATCGTGGAAGCTGTAGCTGTTCTGATCTGCAATTGGCTGCTCACGGCATTTAATTTATGAAGATAGCAGCTGTGAAAACATGAATGACATATTGTAATCTATATGATATGGAATTCTTTATCCTGATTTTCTGTAGCACACTACAATATGTATATTGAATTGTATTTCAAGCTGACATATCTTTAATATTCTAATTCGGACTTTTAAATCAAACTCTATATATATGACGGACATAACATCGTACTTTAGAATATGTCACTTATAAGTACAATTCTGTATGAAACAATTAAATATCAACCATTTTCCTTACAACAACTTCATTGCACATTTAATATTCAGGCTATAAACGTATTATCAATTTCTAAGCCGCTCTGATGATAAAATATACTGATTTTATTCTATTTTTTTTTCATTCGGTTGTGGCTTGCAGCACATCGTATCGTCGAGATGGATTAACTTTAACGTCGTGTTTCCTCCAAATTTCATATCTGTGTGTTTAGATATTACCATCAATCTGGTAGTGAGTTTCAGTTTCCGATATTTTATATCGTCTAGAAATAACAATTCAAGCTTGTAAAATGTTTTCTCAAAGGTTATGGAGAATATTTTGCAGCACGTCTATTTGCTGATTGTTCTTTTCGAGAACAGAATATTAAAGTTGGAAAGTATTAATTGTGTGATATAACAGTGCAATAGATGCATAAAGTTATTACATTAAGCACAACTCTCCCGAAATTAACTATAAGATAAAGCAAACACTTCTAAAATAGCAGACAGTGCATCCACTAGCGAGTGCATAAAGTGTTGTACTAGTAATAATAGCACAAGAGTGTTGCATTAGTAAGGAGCGTACATGAGTATTACATTAATAGTGAGTGCAAAACATATTGCATTAGTAGTGAGTGTACAAAACATATTGCATTAGTAGTGAGTGCACAAAACATATTGCATTAGTAGTGAGTGCACAAAACATATTGCATTAGTAGTGAGTGTACAAAACATATTGCATTAGTAGTGAGTGCACAAAACATATTGCATTAATAGTGAGTGTACAAAACATATTGCATTAGTAGTGAGTGCACAAAACATATTGCATTAGTAGTGAGTGCACAAAATATATTGCATTAGTAGTGAGTGGACAAGAGTGTTCCATTAGTACTGAATGGAAAAAGTATTGCATTAGTAGTGAGTGCACATGAGTATTACATTAATAGTGAGTGCAAAACATATTGCATTAGTAGTAAGCGCACAAAAGTGTTAGATTAGTAGTGAGTAAAAATAGTGTTGCATTAGTAGTGAGTACACAATAGTGTTCCATTAGTAGTGAGCAGAAAAAGAGTATTGCATTAGTAGTGTGTACACAATAGTGTTCCACTAGTAGTGAGTGCACAAGAGTGTTGCATTAGAAGTGAGTGACAAGAGTGTTACATTAG
>NW_013667327.1:167455-175318 GCF_000517525.1 Limulus polyphemus | reverse complement strand
GTGTCGTTGCTGCTTATGTGTATTTACAGTGGTACAGTGTCGTTGCTGCTTATGAGTATTTACAGTGGTACAGTGTCGTTGCTGCTTATGAGTATTTACAGTGGTACAGTGTCGTTGCTAAGGTGGGTTTTCTAGTACAGTTAAGTGAGTTGTTATTAATATCAGGCGTAATAATACACGGCTATACTAACAAAAACATATCCTATCTGTCCGCCCACCCATCTATTATTTTCCTATTTGTCTATTTAGTGCTGTAAAGAACATAATTCGATTTATAGCCTAACACATTTATTATTTCTTGCTAGGAATTAATAAATACTGCTTACCTTACTTTCGAAGTTGAGTTTTTACATAGCAAAAACACATAGCAAACACAAGAATTAATCGTGGAATGCCAAAGTACATAAATACGGGAGTAATTCATAAATCAATAAATGTCACTTTACACCAAATACAAGATTCAAATCCAAGATAGTCTAGCAGCTTGTATTTAATTGCACGTTGAAGATGAACTTAGAACGAATTCTTTGTTTTTCAGATCGCTTTAACATGCACACAATGGTTGCTCTGCGCAGGTTCAGTGTGCCACGGATTTCTGCTTTCTCTGGCTTTTGATCAATCAATCGACACTCTGTTGTTCACGAGGCAAGACAGGCTTTTCTACAGAGACCAGCCGACTAACCAAGAATATTTTAACTGAACATAGTAAGTTGTTGTTTTCCAGTTTCAAAGTAAGAGTCCGTTTCGCCTTATTCTGAAAACTGAAAATGTGAAAAGACGCGCAACTCAACCAGATAAAAGACAGTTAATAGAAGAATCCAAATCTAGCAACTAACCAACTGATATGCTAGCTTAGAAGGGTACAAGGTAAGATGGAACATATAATCAAAGAATTTTTCTCAATCCCTCGATTTTTTTAAGGCAACAGGATCCTTTTCTGTTGAGTTCAGGAAAGTTGTGAAATAAATCTTTCATATTCATATGTTTCTCTTTAGCAGCTATTTAAAAATTATATGTCGAATATTCATATATAAAGTAAAGACTCATTAGTTGTACTACTGTGTACTTCTCACTGATGTTCTTTCGATGATATGTTCATTAATAGAGAAAGAAGGATTAATGAATTTGTACAAGACGTTTATTTGTTAAGAAACTGTAGCCAGATAAGTTTACAAAGCTTATTACTTGCGTAAAACACAATGTTTAGATAACTCGAAAAATTCGAGTGACTGCTGAAGACATGACAGTTCCAAATACGCTGAATACTAAAACATATACACCACTCAGTAATTTCTTAACCTATAAGAAAAAGTCAAACCTACTTTCGCCAGTCATTATAATATAAATAGGATTTTTTTTCTCGTTTATTGAGTCTCCGTAGCGATAAGTTACAAAAAACAAGTAAAGAATTAGGTTTTTTTTACATCTAGTTAGCATAAACTTGTTTGTCTTCTATAGAACGCATAAGATAATTTTAATTTGCTAAACGTTTAAAATTACGCAAAAAAAGCACTAAATAGAAATTTGATATAGATCTCAGAAAAATAAAATTCGAGTCAGTTTAGCTATATACAGGATAATTTCTTTGGGAAAATGAGAGGCAACAATCATTGAAAAAATATATAAAATGGTTTCGTATATGATGGTTAACTCCACAATAAATATATTAGCTTTCGTGTGCAACCAATTATCGATAGGTTCTTAATCATTCATTCATTCAATCAATCAATCATCAAAAAAAGATAGATGTTTTAAAAACATCATTTAAAGCCTCTAGCTCAAATACCTAATTTTCAAATGAAATTTAGAAGTTTATCCTAAATATTGTCATTTATTTTGTATGCATGCCTGTTTTTTAAATCTTTAGCTATGCCTTAGTTTGATTTTACTCAACTTCCTGAACATAAGATTGGTGTATTTGTTTCTAGAACTGCCAACAGTATAACCGTAAATAGCTCCAAAGTTTACTAGGTCTAAATACTCCACATGTATATTGCCTTCACTGAGATGCAAGCATGCGAACATGCCACTGTAGTAAATTAATTGATAGTGGTATGAAATGAAGAGTTGCAACAATGTCACTGAGATCATTTAAGACCAGGTTTTTCATAAATTTTTCACAAGTAGTGTTTCCCAGTTCCAAAATGTACATCAACATACGATACTGTACGTTGGAAATGTAAAGTCACAGAAAACACAATAGACCGCATGAACCTCTAATAAATTATCTGAGCCGTGTCGCTCATACTTCTACGTTTCATGAGCCGACACTAGCATCTGCCTTGCAATCTCTACTCTCGGTTCCTGTCTCCCATAAGTCAAAGAATGTGGATCACATCTTCTAAGCCAGGAGCGTGGTGAAGGGAAATCGCCTCTGGTTTCCTACAACTTAAATATTTGCCATGAATGAATGAAAGAACAAACGATTTGTAATTTCTACTCTCGTGTTTCTGCGAGTCATAAGCCAACCACAACAGCCATTGTACAATCTCCACTCTCGCGTTTCTGCCCACCTTAAAATAACACTGTTGTCTCGCTTCTGCCTTCAGTAAGCTGACTCCGACAGCCGCGTTGCCATCTTCACTGTCGCGCTTCTTCCCACCATAAGCCAACACCGACTTTATGCAAAGTTAAAAGCCAAGCCGACACCGACTTTATGTGAAGTTAACATGCAAAGCCGACACCGACTTTATGCAAAGTTAACATGCCAAGCCGACACCGACTTTATGCAAAGTTAACATAACAAGCCGACACCGACTTTGTGCAAAGTTAACATGCCAAGCCGACACCGACTTTATGCAAAATTAACATGCCAAGCCGACACCGACTGTATGCAAAGTTAACATGCCAAGCCGACACCGACTTTATGCATAGTTAACATGCCAAGCCGACAACGACTTTATGCAAAGTTAACATGCCAAGCCGACACCGACTTTATGCAAAATTAACATGCCAAGCCGACACCGACTTTATGCAAAGTTAACATGCCAAGAGATTCGCAAGGGTAATCAGTTTTTTTATAGTTGTTTTTTGTTTGTGAAATATGTTGTGTTTCGTAAAACTATAGTTTGTGTAGCTAACACGTTTGAAATATTCTGTATTTATTCTGTGTTTTTTTTTTAAGTTTCTATCGATGTCATAAGGTATCTCTCAAACACATCAATATATCTTCTTGTTATAAAATTTGGTTAAAAATCTTAGTCTGATACAGCTTACATAGAACGTTATGAAAATTAATAATCCAGTCGGTTTTATACTCTGGTGAGACGCTCTGTGTGTTACCAAAGCATCATTTCGAATTCGTTAATCTTGCTTATAGGCTTACTGTACACGAAAACAGCTAGATTTAAATGTATGAAATTATAAATACCTATGTTTCGAATATGTTGCTAAAGTAATGAGATTAATACCGACTGGTTATAATGACGGTGAATAGTTATAATGATGTTTGAAATAAATACCGAACTTTTAAGGTTTCTGGCTGTAGTAACCAGATTTTTTGTTGTTGTTTGTTTGTTTGTTCGTTTTTAAATTTGTCAATATTCAATTTATATCGGGACTTCTTCTCAAGCATTTACGCATTTAGAAAGTATACAAAGAAACAAACAACCCATTCCATATGATATATATAATACTTTATACAAACGTATTGTAATTACCTGTTTGTTCGTTTTAACGCAAATCTGCACAATAGCCTATCTGTGCTCTGTCAAACACGTAAAATCTAAACCCGAATTTTCTGTTGTAAATATGTGAAATTACCATTGAGCCACTGAGCAACTGTAATTATTTTAAAATAAATACATATTATGATATGCAGTACTGAGCTAACAGATAAGTAGGGCTTAACAAACATACAAAAGTTACACTTCACTCGTCGGTGATTGTAATAGAAAATCAGTTGATTTTTGTTTCATTTCGCGGGCGCAGCTTCGCAAAATTTTAACACAATTCCTTTTACCTATTTAAGAAAAACATTTATGCTGTTGTCTTTAATATGATAACCTTAATGGAATTTAGAAACAGTTGTTTTAACGAAAGCTCCGTTAGTGGAAGCTAGAATGAATTAAAAGCCGTACTTATTTTCCTGTTTTTTTTTACACACAGAAGAATCTCTTCGTATTCTGTACTCTGTGACTGTGTTTGTTTTATTTCACTCCCTTTTTTGGCATATGTCATCACATTCGCTAAACTGGCAATTTCGTGACAACTAAGTTGACAGAATGTTTTATTTGTCTCTTTCTTTCCATAATTACGTTTGCGGCCTTGTAAGTTTCGTGACAATAAGTTCCATGCACGACACGTACTGTCTCGCTCTTAGTTTAAGAGAATGAACATAGAAAAAGAGTGAACTCATATACTTCCAGAATCGTCAAACGTTACGTGATAAACATTATATCTGAAATAAGCATTTTCTTAGATATATTCTAATATCTTACAATAATTAATAAAGTCTTTAATAATCATTTAAGAGAATTAACTAAGGAACGCACTATGTATCCATTTTATGGGACAATGTATAGTTTAAACAGTCTTCAAATGTTATTTAGTTTTATTATGATGTGCACCTACCTATAAAAGTGGCACCTGCTGGCAACAAAATAAATTCATTCAGACAAGGTTTAAACAAAATAGAAAAGCTCTCCACGAGAAACCTAATCCATGGAATTTTTATACTGATTTTCTATTGTTTCTTCTTCTTCCAAACAGTTATCAATCGACAGCCATTCCCTTATTTATCGGCGGATTGACTTGAAACTTGGTAGAGTTATATCGTAATCCAATACGTTATGTTTTTTTTATTTAGGCCTTTTTAAGGGTTTTAATATATCAAAGGTCAAACAACCCACAAATGTATATTTTGGGCTCCGGTGCGGTCATATTTATATCAATCAAGACGAAAATAAGCACATATATACATTTTCATGTGCCCAATACATTGGCATAAAAAAAGTTGAATTTAACCATTTTGAGTCTTTTTATGGGGGTGTCAAAGATCACAAAAAAACATAATTTTTGGGGTGTGGGTCAATTACTCGACCATGTTTTGACCAAGTTACATGGGATTTGGTATCTATAAGTTGAATTCAGTAGGTATAACATGAAAGCTTCTAACCTGAGTAAAAACTTATAGGGAGGATCCACTCGTTATCTCCAAGAAGATGGTCATCAGGAGTAAATCTTATTTTTCAATGGTTTTTCGCCTCTAAAATAGAAAGAAATGGCATCCAGGCCGAATCCTACAAATGTTTTCGAGAGCTTATCTAAATCTCAAACACTTACGTTTCTTTCAAAATCAGAAAACATTACGTGATGGTCAATAGTAGTAGATGATGAGCCAAACTTCTGTTTTACAATATTATTACCAACTGTCTATTTTTTTCACGTAAATAGAATAGTAGCCTCCTTTCAGAATGCAATTATATTGACATTTAATCTTCACAAAATATATAAGATTTTCGCTAAAACTAGATTTTTAAACTTTAAGGTGTAATGCTCGGAATAGGGTTTACTATGGTCCAAGGCTGTTTTCAATTGGAAGCACTAACCTTGATGGTTTGTAACACGAAAATTCTGGGCTCGATATCTCCTTATGTTACTTTGCCCTTAATAAAAAAACAGTTTTTTATATATATTTATATTTTCGAATTTTTTTCTAATGAAAATACATATTTATACTGACTTAGCTTATTCCTAGGACATAGGCGTGATTTATGCCTATGTTAAAAGTACTTTGGTATTAATAGGAACGTTTTTATGCTATATTAATGGTCATACTTACACTAAAAGCGATAATATATAGAATTCTTGTATATACACTGTATATATATATATATCCAATCCATCAACGTTTTCCATTATTAATCACCCTTGAGTTATTTTAAAATACCGAACTATTTCCTTTGTCTTTTTTTTTCTTTGGAAGACTGATGCTAAGGATATAGCTTTTTTTATTTTTGGTTATAACCCACATCATGCGCTGAAATATCTGCTTCCGTGTTTTGACCTTCAGGGTAGTGATCCACTAAGCACGTGATTTTCAGTGACATTGATAGATGAATGTGAAGAAAAAAGTTCGTTTGACCACAATTTTCTTACTCAGTGGTGGATAAATTCTTCTTATTATATTAGAATTTCTAAATAGAACTCTTACAAGCAGAATGCGAGATATCCTTAAGCTTCCTAAATAGTTTTGTTAATTCGTAAGCACGTTATATCCCAACTAACGATTTCTCTAAATTTGTAAGTAATATAAAACTGGTAAGCATTAGATGAAACATTTTGAAAACGTAATTTTCCAGCAAGATCAAGAGATGAATTGTCGTGTTTCGCTAAATTAATATCAGACTCTATTCATCATAGTCTTTAAATCTCTATAATAAGCATAAACCTGGTGTAAAACTGAGATAAAACGTTTGGTATTTACACCTGATATATAATTTGAGCGTTTATATCACCTTTTAACTGGCAAAGATATAATTGACGGAGGCGAGCATGAAGGTTGCGATGAATGATCCAAGACTTAATGCCACTGAACATGATCTACAATTTTAGCTGTGGGCGTGTAACAAATATGACAATCAATCCTGTTATTCAGTTTCAAAAGAACCAGATATAGCCATTGTGACGGCGGGTATTTCTACCTGACCATTATTTCTCTGGCCAAGAGTTCAAAATTAGGGACTGTTCAGATATAACTGAACCCTAGAGCGTCCCACCTGGCTCTTTAGCCCAGGTGCACATATGGTATCGTTTAGACTGAAATTCCAATTCCTTAACAAAGATGAATCTTAACAGAAAAGAAAGAGCCATTAAATAAGGCAATACACCATTCTAGTTCCAGGTCTGCATGAGATCTTAAATGTTATGGTTGTTTACTTCCAGAACATGATAAAACTCGGTAATATTAACATGATAAAACTCAGTAATATTAACATGATAAAACTCGGTAACATTTTAAGAAAATAATTTTTAGTGAAGTTTAGTTCACTAGAAGACTTTTCAGACGACTTGTTTCAGTTGGGTAATGAAGAAAAACTTTACTATAAGTTTAACATGACAGCAAATGTACAACGTTTCGACAAGGTTTTGTCATCATCAGGTATCAAATGATGATGATGACAAACACTATTTATTAACCACCTTGATTTCATGCCTTTAAAACTTTGTTTCTAAAGGATAATTCTTTCCAAATGCTTTCACCTTAATACTATATAAAAATAAATTTGTAGCCTATGATTTACTTAATTAGACACCAGCTTAGTATGAAATTCAAAAGGCCTGGTATAGCCTGAGGGAAAGAGCAATCGATAAGAAATCTGCGGGTTGCGGATTCCAACCTCAACACCGTGGGGGCGTTATGATATTACGGTCAATCCTATATTTCTTTAGTGAGAAGTAGCCCAAGAGTTAGCGGTGGGTGGTTCATTAGATGCCTTCACTCTACTCTCTCACTTCTAAATTAGTGCAGGTAGCTCTCGAGTAGCTTTGCGCTAAATTCAAAAACAAACAAACTACTCATTCATAATTTTATTATTCTAACTCTTCTATTTATGTTTCTGTATGTAGATGTGTTATCCTAAGTCTTCTACAATTGTTTCTGCGTGTAGATGTGTTGTCCTAATCTTTCCATTTATGTTTCTGCATGAAGATGTGTTATCCTAAGTCTTCTATAATTGTTTCTGCGTGTAGATGTGTTGTCCTAATCTTTCCATTTATGTTTCTGCATGAAGATGTGTTATCCTAAGTCTTCTATAATTGTTTCTGCATGTAGATGTGTTGTCCTAATCTTTCCATTTATGTTTCTGCATGAAGATGTGTTATCCTAAGTCTTCTATAATTGTTTCTGCATGTAGATGTGTT
>NW_013667327.1:161789-166470 GCF_000517525.1 Limulus polyphemus | reverse complement strand
TTCAAATAAAGCTTTGCTTGTTTGATTAAATGCTTTTTTATTTCTTGCATCACAGCTTTTGTCTACTTACTGAATAATTTGCTGAAAAAATACCGATCTATACATTTCAAATCTAAATTTTCAGCGGGTAACTCAGCTAGTATGTATATATATATATATATGCGCGAATGTTATTCTTTATTTCTATCTCTCCGTGGGTCTTTTCCTTATGTACAGCCACATCCTTAAAGACACAGACTCCAAACTCGGAGTACAGATACAACTTTGTGCAGGAAGTAACATGGGCTATGTCGCCGCGGCCCCACAGGCCGTTTGAGGCCGCACGTTGAGGCCAAAGTGAAAAATATAGCACATTTTGGCAAACATGACGACCAATAGGTCTCAACTTCAAAAGGCCGGATTATATTGGTAACGTTTTATTTACGTTCCTTCTCTGTGTGAGGACTTCTCCTAATCATTCTATCCATGATCAATTATGTGTTAAGAGGATTTACAAAATTGCATGGAGCCTTCATTTGTGCTATTTCTTCTTTTGCTTTACTTGCGTGAACTCGCAAGAATCGGCTATCCGATGACTTTACAAAAACGTTTGGTATCGGCAAATTTTCGTTTATGTTGTATTGCATCGAGAAGAGAATAAATCAATTTCTCATTAAATGAAACGATAATAAAGTCAGAATAGGGAATTTTATTTTGGAAACTACAAATATCATTCAAAAAACATACAAAATGCAAGAACAATGTACCCGGTTTTGCTTTGATTAAAATAGCTTTAGCAAATTTTTATTTTTGCAAATTGTTATTTTGATTCATTTTAATCAAAATATTTAGACAGGTAAAGAAATGATTTTGATTTTTTAGCAAAAAGCCACGATTAATATGGTTGATTTAATCAAATCAACTGAGGATCTTGAAGCTATACTTTTGGTTTGAAAATCCAGATATTCTTATAATTTTTAAAATAAAGTTCACATCCTCGTCTCCTCAACAAACGTTCTTAATTTACGAAATAAACTTTCGAGTTTGAAACATCGATTAGGAATATTCTCGTGCCATACGTTTCCTAGATTTAGGTCACATTTGAAAATAATTTTTTTTTCGTTGTTTATCAGCTTTAAATGGAAAAGTAGAACTAATATCGATTACTTATTCTATAAGGAGCACTGTAATATTGCTTCGACAGTAACCAGACAGACATTTCTATAAGAAACACTGTAATATTGCTGCGACAGACTAATAGCTATTTGGCGTGCATTATGATGACGTTGAGGGATTTTTGTTTTATCTGCAAAATAATAATATCGATATGAAAGATTTCTCTAGCAGTCGTGTCTATAAAATAATAAAAAACAACAACGCTGGACTGTATTATAAAGTAATTTTTACTTAAACTCTAAATAATTAACATTTATGTAATCTTATTTATAAATGAATGGATTCTAAAATAATAAGATTAAACACCCAGTTTGTGCAATTAACATTATTGTGGCAGAATTAAGTGGCAGTGTATTACGTATTCCTTTAGCATAACAAGTATCTTTGGCAAGCGTTGTATGGAATTTCAAACAGGCGAATTTTAAAGATGATAAATCTACCTATATGCACCAGGTGGTTACGCTTAACGACCACAATGTTGTTTCGATGAAAAATAAACTTGGCTGTAAGATGTATGTATAACTTAGAAGTGCTTTACGTTCAACAAAGTAGCTCAAAACCTTTTGTTGTTTTCCATTTCTGTCGTTAGTTATGTTAAAAAATGATTCGATGACTCTCTAGAAGTAACAACAGTGAGGAGGATGGCTCCTACCCACCTAATGGTAAGATTGTATGACTTAGTACTTCTGTAGTTAGTAATAAAAAACACATTACGACCGATTACTAAAGGAGATTAGTGTATAAGTGTGAATATTATTTAAAATATTACATCCACACTAATTCAGTAGCTCTTTTTGACATCAGTAAATTTCAAACAAAGTGCCAACATTTCTACAGCCAAACAAAGAGATATACATACTGTAAACCATGCGTATATGGATTTCCTATTTAATATTTCCATTACACGTTCAAATAGTTACGGTGGAAATATCGTTTTCCGTCTTTTACATGTGTATAAATTCATCTAAAATTTCTTAATATATGGTACCTCACGCTCACCTTGTTTGTTTGTTTGGTGAACAGTTCAAAGCTACACAATGGACTATCTTTGCTCCGCTCACAGCGGGTATCGAAACCCAATCTTCAGCCTTACAAGTCCATTGACTTCCCGTTGAGTCACCAAGGAGCTTAACATTGAACAGCCATTAAAGTAACGGATACTTTCATAACGTATGTAATATATTAAAATAGATTGCTAGATCTCGATAATGTGATTTTTATCAGCAGTAACGCCTTTTGACATAACTTGTGTTTGAAGTAATGAATCATGCTCATAAATGAACGTAGTTTTCATTAGCATCGTATGCATCCGCTCAAGTATTGCCTTACAAACGTTACCCAAACCAGGTTTTGGATTAGTAAGTGCATAAAAGGCACTTACTATCCTTCTTGATTCTTCTATATTCCCTTTAAAAATGTATTAGATAACTTTCTAGAAAATACGTTCTACGTTAAAAACAATTTAGATAATGTATACATTTCAACAGATTCCGTCCGCATATTTTAATTACTGTTTGAGGATGAATTATCAATGTAATAAGGGAGGTCATTGAGTCGTAATGGAAAATTATCATACACAATTTGAATGTGTAGTAGAGAACACATGAATTTCATATAGTAGTACAGATCAAACTGTCTGTGTCCATCATGAATTTTAAAGTAATATTCACTATTTACCTTACAGATTATATGTGACGTAAAGAGTTCAAATATATCACTTAATTTCAGTTCAAACTTAGGAAAGGTTATGCGTAGATAGCTCTTGTAGAGTTCTGAGTGAATGAAACGAACAGTTTCAACGATATACACGATTTTTGAACTTCATACTATAATATTTTCTCCTGGACAATGTTTTTGTGAGAAGAAAATCAATAAGATTACACAAAGTTAAACAAAACGTATCTTATATTTTTAACCAGCAGAGCACTTTATGCAACACATGGACTAATCTTAAACAAATAGCAGGATTGTCTGCTCATAGCTGAAAGTAATGATTGATTTCAATTGCATATCGTATGTTTTATCCTGGAACCTTACAATACGCAGCCCGGTGCGCTAACTACTAGGCGGCACGTGGCTTTTAAAAGCAAAATAAAATTGATTATAAGTTTTCAAAATAAACAGGACTCAAAATTCCGGAGATTTCCATCAAGACAAATCAAATATTATTACTATTTCTAAGAGAGACATCCCTCTAAATAATGGGATCTCTGAATGACCGATTTGTTTGTTTGTAGTTAAGCACAAAGCTGCACAATGAACTATCTGTGTTCTGCCCACCACGACTATCAAAACCCGGTTTCTAGAGTTGTAGATCCGCTGTATCACTGGGGGGTTGACTGACCGAAAGAGTGGTCAATGCATTCATTAAATGACGAGAGTCGAATAAGTGTCAGAAAATATTTCTTTATAATTAGGTTCCTAAAATATCTTAGTTACCTTGTTCTAGGTGTTCAAGTCAAATAATAAATTGTAATAAATTTCCCGATCACGTGTTAAACATTTCATTAATTTATGAAATGCTTTAGTTTAAAACATCTTAAGACACAAAATAAATGTAAGGAACAGAGTCAGTAGATGTACAACCGTTACAGAATTAGTCGTTCTTTACATTATAAATCCCGCGATAAAATAAAGCCAAAGTTATTATTTTATAAACACTGTCATATCAGCGTCACTTCTAAGTTCACGACAATTAAATTGTTTCCAGTTTATTGATGATTATGGTTTTCTGATTTTAATTCAGTTATGCAGCTTCTCGAAACATTAATGAATATTAATTTATGAACCGATTTATTCTAGATAAGAAGTAGAGAAAACTAGGCTTAGTGCGCGACACTCCAACTAAGCATGACAATATTGCTAATTGACTTACCTTATAGCAACTGATATATCTAGCGATGTGTACTACATTCTGATACTAAAACCAAATAGGTTGGGAAATAATTATCGTAGCTTTGTTATTATACAGTTTGTTGTGTGCGCAGTGACAGCACGATATTAACACCTGAATTAGCGAACGCTACTGCAGATTATCACCGATGTAAAAAATACAGGAATAAAGAAAAGCATTTTCAGGAGCTTATCATTTGAAAAGTATGGAAAAAAGCATAATGAAAAACATTTAGTGATGAGCTTACGTTAAATATTTGATATGTATAATGTTCCATTATTTAAACCTCGAGAATGCTAATAAAAAAAATTAATTTGTCCGTTCCCTAACTCTGGTAATATTATTATTAGTTGTTCTTTAATGCTGACTGTTTGGTTAGACCAATGTAATGATTTGCTTGTTTTACATCTGAGTGAATGTATGTGGACTGATCATATAAGAAACCTGATAATTACAGCGATACGTGAGATAAACATGAGGTAAGATGGTACCACTTTATTACTGCTGTAATAATTAAAGTCTGAAAATTTTGGACACATACGTTTACAGAGAAACCTTTATAGTTACATTTATATATGTAGTTGCTGTGATTGTGGTCTTCATTGCTTGCTCTTCAGCCAACCTACAAAAGCA
>NW_013667327.1:155410-161029 GCF_000517525.1 Limulus polyphemus | reverse complement strand
ATATGATTCTTTAGCCTCCTTATTACCTCTTCCCGTAGTTATTACCCTGCAAAAAGGGAAAGAAAGAGATAAGAAGAGATTTTAGTCTCCTTATTACCTCTTCCCGTAGTTATTACCCTGCAAAAAGGGAAAGAAAGAGATAAGAAGAGATTTTAGTCTCCTTATTTCCTCTTCCCGTAGTTATTACCCTGCAAAAGGGGAAGAAAGAGATAAGAAGAGATTTTAGTCTCCTTATTACCTCTTCCCGTAGTTATTACCCTGCAAAAAGGGGAAGAAAGAGACAAGAAGATAATAATAACTACGGGAAGAGGTAATAAGGAGACTAAAACCCTGCACAAGCTATTAGTAATTAGAAAGGGGAAATAATTTTATTTAATGTAAATATTATATTATTTTATTTTATCTCGGCTCCAAACAAAGACAAACTTGACGGTAAGTTTATTTTTGATAATTATCTGGAAAATATTCAGCAGCTTTAACAAAAACCTACAACATTTTTAAAGAAACAGTACACGTTATCAGGAGCCGTGCCTATTCTGCGGTACTTGGAGATGACTTCTAAATACCCAATACTTGTAAAACAAGTAAGAAATGAAATACAGAAAAACATTTTGTTCCACCAACCGGCTACTTCAGAATTTAAAATATTCGTGTGTAGTCGTAAAGAGTCACTCCGTATTTTTGGCAATCACTTAAGATATATTAAAAGAAGTAAACTCGTAATCAGATAAAGTAACTATAAATTTCTATTCAAATTAAATGTTGCGTTTTATACTATATTATATACTTAATATTTACACCTCTTAGCATTTACTGATCTAATGATAAACATTTATAGAAAGGATTGGAACCAAATAATTTCTTCCTTGATATCTAGAGTAAATGGATATGTTCACGGCAAGGATATGTATGTAAGGATATGTAAGATTATCCCTAACACCATAACCAGTGTTCTTCTATCATCTTCTAGTTTATTAATATTATTTTCATTTGAACTAGTATCCAGCCCCCCAGTGGCATAGCGGTATGTCTGCGGACTTACAACGCTAGAAACCGGGTTTCGATACCCGTGGTGGGCAGAGCACACATAGCCCATTGTGTAGCTTTGTGCATAACTACAAAACAAACAAACAGAACTAGTATCCTTTATTTGTATACATTTTCTTTACAGACTTTTGCAGCATCTGCCAGTTGTAAGTGTTTGACTCACCCGACGTGCCTGAGATCTATTATGTCTGTATTCTTGTTTTGTTCCTCTGATATACTGAAGAAGAGGTCGGGTGACTCAGTTGTGGTTTAGTTCTAAATTCATCAGCGTTTGGCAGAAAGTGAGGACCAGGAGTCCCCTTTTAGAGATGGAAGGAAGGGGGCGCATGCGTGGTTGGCACTATTTGAGGGGATTATTTAAATTGGCACTATATGAATGGATTATTTAAATATGTTCGCTAAGAAACTGTTGGGAAAAAGTTGAACATTTGCTGATTCAATAAACGAAACAAAAAATTAAATAAATCACAGTCATCAATCTTTCGATAATTCCTTGAATTTACTATAACATTGCGTAGCACAGCGGAATTCTTAGCATTTCTTGTTTTTAAAATCATGTTTATTGCGTGAAAAAATAAAATAATTTAATGAATGTTATGTTATATTTTTTAACAGTTTAATCGCCAGAAAAAAATAAACAAAATTTTATGTTTATAGTTTTTATCCTCACAGATATCAACCAACATCAAGATGTGTTGGTTGACTACTTACAAAAATCGGATATCAATTACACCTGTTGTTTATCTATATACAGAATAAAAAGGTAAAATAACGTTAGTTGATTAGTTATATGTAAGAATATGCATAGTACAATATGTTCTACTTATTACATCCATATTGAATAATGAAGTATAATAACATCCGCTGCTTATCTGTATAACGAATTACAGGGGGGAAATTATCTTAGTTGATTATTTATGTGTATGAGTATACACATCAAAATACGTTTCACTGATTATTTCCATATTGAATAATGTGGTACAATAAGGATATTTAGTGATAATTTCTTTTGTTTGGTTGTTGTTAAGCACAAAACCACACAGTTAGGCTATCTATACTATGGCCCCCAGTGGCACAGTGGTATGTCTGCGGACTTACAACGCTAGAAACCGGGTTTCGATACCCGTGGTGGGCAGAGCACAGATAGCCCATTGTGTAGCTTTGTGCTTAATTACAAACAAAATAAAACCAAAAGAAACTATACTATGCCAATGACTGGTATCGAAATCCGGTTTTTAGACTTGCCGCTGATTATATATATATTACATAGTACACCTAGTTAACTACAATTTTCATCATGTATTAAATCATAGTGTGTGGAAAACGACAAATACACACACGGTTCCAATCATTTTACGAAAGTTGCATGAAATATTGACGGTAAATAAGTTGTTCGGGAGAGCGTTCTTCTCTAGATCTATCCGAATATACAAAAATATTAAGGTTTACTTCACAATGCATTTCATCGATAAGAAAAGTTACCTCCTGCAGATTTCAGCTGCTAGTTCGATTTCTAGGAACTAGTGTGAATAGAAATCCAGAAACACGTGATATTCTCAGTGGAACACTCAGAGAACGAATTATAAAAGTAGAAAGGAAATGAAACCATAAAATAAAAAATAATAAAACACTTTGTGGGAGGTAAGACCTGTCAATATACTGAATAACACAAAATGTGAAGAAAAATTATTTCTAATGGAAATATAGCAGAATGTTCTGGAATGGTAAAACTAATAAAACAAATACATATTGAAGTTTTTTGAACTAATGAAAGCACACGTGTAAAGTGCTTATATATGTTTTTTTTACTGGAAAGAGCACTTTTTCATGTAAATCTAAAGAATAAGTGGAACGTTCTTAAAAACTTGAATTTGAAGTTTGTTCATAAAGCAGGAAATTAAATATAAACACATTTCCAAAATTTGGCATTATCTGTTTTATTTTCCTTACCTCTTCTTCCTCTTTGGACCAACTGAAAATCGCATAGTTTGTTTAGTTAAACAGTAAAGTTATAGAATGGAATTTAAAGAAACTAGAACATAAATAACCAACCCTGTTCCACAAAGATAAAGTTTCTATTTCATTCCGCTATCTATATATATAAGATATAAATGTGGAGAGACCAATTTATTTTGGATAATAAAAGTACTGGATATTAATATACTGACATAAAATGTTCCTAAATTCCACAATGTGACATTTTTATTACATAAATAGATATAAACTGGTAAAGTGGTCCGATAGTCGAAAATTACAATATATTTTGTGAAAAAATAATAAGAACTTATATAAAAATTGTGGTATGGGAGAAAATTTTTCATCTACTAAACAATAAAATTACTGACTTATATTACATTATCATTTGACTGAAATAGAAAACCTTATTAGTTGTAATCTGTTATAATTACACAATACAGCATGTAGATATTTGTATGAGTTATATAAAGGGATTCAAAATGTATCTCCATTAATGATTAGGGAACATTTCAAAAAGGCATTGTCATGGTTAATAGACCATATAATAACTTAAGTCTCTCTAATTATTAATTAGTTACTAATATGTTTAATTATTAGACAGTAATCAAATGTTTTTTATCATGTGCTTCGGTTTTTAATCTGCTGCCATGTCGGGAAAGTTTTAAGAAGGATTGGTGGTCGTAGTAACCACGATTCGAACCTGCGTCTTCTTGATCGAAATAATTAGATGTTATCCACTTGTCCGCGGTTTTCCCATTAGAACTTCCAAGAGGGGTATCCAGATGTTGCTGACATCTATGCTACGTTGTCCGAGTGTGTTATCAGTTAGGTGGATGTAGAAGGCTTTTCTTGTCTTTATATTTCTCGTGTGTGTTTCATATTATGTTGTTTCAGTGGATTTTAGGCAGAGTAGACAAAATAGGTTTGAAAACTGCCTGTTGAAAGAAATGAAGACGAATGTTTCGACTTCTATACTGAGACCTTCTTCTGGTCTATTATTTTAGCATTATTCCAATTTATCTTATGATCATCTCTGTCATGATGTGCTATTTCAAATATAGCGGTATTACATTATTGTATATCTGTTATACATCGCATGATCTTCTCTGTCATGATGTGCTATTTCAAATATATCGGTATTACAGTATTGTATATCTGTTATACATCTTATGATCTTCTCTGTCATGATGTGCTATTTCAAATATATCGGTATTACAGTATTGTATATCTGTTATACATCTTATGATCTTCTCTATCATGATGTGCTATTTCAAATATATCGGTATTACAGAGTCTTGTATATCTGTTATGCATCTTATGATCTTCTCTGTCATGATGTGCTATTACACATATATCGGTATTACAGATTATTGTATATCTGTTATACATCTTATGATCTTCTCTGTCATGATGTGCTATTACAGATTATTGTATATCTGTTATGCATGTGATTTTCAAGTTGATATTTTTGTCCTTTAATAACGCCACAAGAGTGGACAGTACATCAACTTTTCGATCATGAAAGTAACTCATTAAGTAAACGATGAGCTAACTGGTACATTGCTTAATGATATTTTTTTTACAAGTAAACATGTTTTACAAGTGAAATTCCTTCTATTAAGAAGTTGGATTTGTTACATTTTAATTTCATTAAAAAAGTTGAATTTGTATTTGTTTTGTGGCTGTATTTGAGTTATTTTTTTAAAACTATAAAACATCATTTGGGGTTAATTTCTTTTCTTTCTTTTTTTTTTTTTGACCAATAGAAAAAAAGGGGTTCGTGACAATCTCCCACCCCAGCTAATCTGAAAGCTTAGGTCTTTCATTTCTTTCAGAGCTTTGCAGCAGTAATTTAAACAAATTTTATAAAATGAAACTTTTACACCTAACACATCGTTTTAGTAAACAGAACAGTTCAGCTTTCTTTTAAAGGATCAAATATTATTGTGTATTTTTTCTTGAAACATTTTCTCGTCCTCTCGAGAATCAGGAAAGTAATTTTTACATTATCTTGATAATTTCAACAAATCGTGTAAATTTTGTGAATGACTAGCCAAGTGGAAATCTTGACATAACTTGTACTAAAAATAGAGAGTAACATATTACTTTATTTTTATCTTATACAAATCTGGAATTCAAAGTAAATGGTCTTTATAATGTGCGTCAGAATACTTTGAAGTACTGTGATATCTAGTAGTAAGAACACATGAATATATTCCGCCGTGTTAGCTAAAGCCTCATCTGAAACATGGAAAAATGGGACAACATAAAAGATAAATTAACCTTTCCAAAAATCATTCTCTTCAACAGAAACGATCACTATTCGCTTAACAGTATATTAAGAAAATGTTTTACGTTTTTGATCTATAGATGTTTTGATGGGATCATTACTGTACTACTTGCAAACAGTAATCACATATTCTATCCAAATATACATAGTAAAATCCATTATGCATCCATATTTAAAACTTAATGGAATTGAAACAGTATTTACATGGAAAAGATTCCACTTCATTCCACAATTTGTTTGTTTTGAATTTCGCGCAAAGCTACACGAGGGCTATCTGCGCTAGCCGTCTTTAATTTAGCAGTGTA
>NW_013667327.1:151674-154671 GCF_000517525.1 Limulus polyphemus | reverse complement strand
CGCCAACTCTTGGGCCACTCTTTTGCCAACGAATAGTGGGATTGACCGTCACATAATAACGCCCCCACTGCTGAAACGGCGAGCATGTTTGGTGGGACGGGGATCATTCTACAGATTCATCAATTGTTTGTTTACAGATTTCTTTGGTAAAATTGAACGTTACATATATATATAATATTTTTTATTCTACTACTTTTATATCGTTTAACCGTACTATCTAAATTACAATCAGTAGTTTCAACATACAGTCTTTCTCCACAACTAATAATATTTCTTTCCTTCTCTCTTTCTCAGAAAGTAATTTTTATTCTGTATTTTTTTACCATAAACTCTAAGTACCTATTTGATTTACCTTGTATTTTTTTTCATTTTATTGTGCTTTTATTGAAACAGAATTCAATACCTAACCAATGGAAACATGTAATCTTGTATGCAAGGTAAAGAACGTAACCAACTTTACGTGTTATCATATTTCCTTCTATTTAACCTATTCAATACACGTACTACTTCAGGTCATTTTGTATTTTTAACTTAAAGCCACTATTAAACAACCATGTTCAATACTTTATATCAGTACCATCCAGGTCATTTTGTATTTTTAACTTGATGCCACTGTCAAACAACCATGTTGAATACCTTTTATCAGTACCACCCAGGTAATTTTGTACTTTAACTTAAAGCTTCTGTTAAACAACCATGCTGCAATACTTTATATCAGTACCACCCAGGTCATTTTGTATTTTTAACTTAAATCCACTGTTAAACAACCATGTTCAATACTTTATATCAGTACCACCCAGGTCATTTTGTATTTTCAACTTAAAGCCACTGTTAAACAACCATGTTCAATACTTTATATCAGTACCACCCAGGTAATTTTGTACTTTAACTTAAAGCTTCCGTTAAACAACCATGTTCAATACTTTATATCAGTACCACCCATGTCATTTTGTACTTTAACTTAAAGCTTCCGTTAAACAACCATGCTGCAATACTTTATATCAGTACCACCCATGTCATTTTGTATTTTTTAACTTAAAGTCACTGTTAAACAACCATGTTGCAATACTTTATATCAGTACCACCCAAGTCATTTTGTATTTTCAACTTAAAGTCACTGTTAAACAACCATGTTGCAATACTTTATATCAGTACCACCCAAGTCATTTTGTATTTTCAACTTAAAGCCACTGTTAAACAACCATGTTGCAATACTTTATATCAGTACCACTCAGGTCATTTTGTTTTTTTATCTCTTGTTCTAAATTTATCTCAAAATGACAAAAATGTCACGAGTAAGCACAAAGAAGATCAATGTTCACTCTGACAGGAAATGTCAGCATGCAACAAAAGCATAGTATTGATTTTCTTGATAATGCTTCAAGCATATTCATTCCGTTTGAAAAGTTAATGTTCCTGAAATTATATTTAAAAAAATTATGGAATAGATTTTCGTAAAGCATTCTAATTCTCTAAAAAGTAGGAAACATCGACACAATGGTAGAGTCTCATAGATCAGCTCATGACATATAAAAAACACATTTTGTCAGATTAAGCAGCCATCGACACAATGGTAGAGTTTCGCAGCTCAGCTCATGACATATAAAAACCACATTTTGTCAGATTAAGCAGCCATCGACACAATGGTAGAGTCTCATAGCTCAGCTCATGACATATAAAAACTACATTTTATCAGATTACTATTGGAACAGACGATATCCAGTATATTGTTTTATAAGATGAAGGATCTTGCAATTAAAAAAGAAAAGCATCATAAATTTTCAGACACATGTTAAAACTCATCTGTGCTTATTTCCAGAGTTGAATTATAACCCTCTTAATTATTTTTATTCTTACATATTATTTAGCCATAAATTTAACAACGAATATTTTCAATATGCCCCCCACCCATTACAGTGGTAACAATCAAGTATGCACATTCAAAATATTAATATTACTCTTACTTAATTCCCTTATGAAGAGGTCATTCACACTGTATCTAGAGATACATACGGTGTAAACAAAGCTTTTTACACCTGAACAGACAGATAGATCATATATATATATATATATTAGGATCAGAATATTTATGTCGTTATAGATACGTGTATGAGGAAATAAATAGTGTGTCTACTGAAGGGTTAGTATTTCAGATGTCAATTACATAACTAAGGCATTAATAGTTAATCTCATTCAAAAAACAGGAACTCTTTATTACAGATAATATACACTATAGGATACACAATATTCAATAACATAAAATTTATCGATTTAGTCTTCGAAATGTCAGTCAGACGTCAGACTTAGTGGAACCTTACTAAAGTTTCATCCGGGTATTAGCACATAATAAGACACAAATAACTGAGGAGTCTTGTTTAGTATTTGAAAAATGTACATTCGTTTCTTCATAAAATAAATCTATTAATAATTATGTATGTATATATATATATTATGATAAAGTATTTCACGTGATGAAACCTTTATATTGAATTATTTTAGTGATAAACTATATTGGGAAACTAACAAACCATAAGTGGACGTTCATATGATTTGAGAATTTGGTGCAACATATCATAATCTAAGTCTAAATAATTGATTTTTGGTCAACGAATTATTTTTAAAAATCCTACAGCCACATTATCAATGTCTTTAGTATGTCAAAATACTACCTGCAATTTCGAATAGGGTCAAGATAAGTCAATGTCTTTAGTATGTCAAAATACTACCTGCAATATCAAATAGGGTCAAGATAAGTCAATGTTTTTAGTAGAATGTTAAAATACTACCTGCAATGTCGAATAGGGTCAAGATAAGTCAATGTCTTTAGTAGAATGTTAAAATACTACCTGCAATGTCGAATAGGGTCAAGATAAGTCAATGTCTTTAGTAGAATTTTAATATACTACCTGTAATGTCGAATAGGGTCAAGATAAGTCAGTGTATTTCGTATAATGTCCAAATACTACCTGCAATGTCGAATAGGGTCAAGATAAGTCA
>NW_013667327.1:121600-151033 GCF_000517525.1 Limulus polyphemus | reverse complement strand
ATGTCTTTAGTATGTCAAAATATTACCTGCAATGTCGAATAGAGTCAAGATAAGTCAATGTCTTTAGTATGTCAAAATATTACCTGCAATGTCGAATAGGGTCAAGATAAGTCAATGTCTTTAGTATGTCAAAATATTACCTGCAATGTCGAATAGGGTCAAGATAAGTCAACGTCTTTAGTAGTATGTCCAAATACTACCTGCAATGTCGAATAGGTGTAAAATCTATCGAAAACGCTTGAAACAAAAATAGAAAATATCTACAACATTCTGACACATTTTGAATGAATTTACTATGATCACAGAGGTTGGTTACATTGTGTAGGGCTACAGTACCTTCGGAAATGTTAAAAGTTTAACATATCTGGACAAGAGCTTGACAAATGATTCCAACAGAAAAAAGTTACAAGTTTCATTATAATTTCAAAAAATACAGGCGTAGGTTATTTTACGTATCCTCGGTCCTTTAGAAACTTTTCTGAACATTCGTGGTTTTAATCATTAACGCTGAACTGAGTTCCAAACAACCCTAGCTGTAATCTAACGATTTTAACGATTAAAAGTTTTTCCCATGAGGTCAAGTACCAATCCTAACTGTAATTTGTACAGGATAAGCCTGCTTAACAATCGAAACTTTTTCATGAAGTCAAGTTACAACCCTAGCTGTAATCTGTAGAAGGTAAGCCTGGTTAACAATCGAAACTTTTCCCAAGGATATGGCTTAGCCTGCTAAATTTTGTAAGTTTAACAAGTCATTAAATTATCGTTAGAAATAAGTAATTATTTATTTTAAAGAAATATGTTGGTCATTTGTTTAACAACTGCCTTGACATCTAAATAATTTGTCAATCACTTAATGACATTTAAATAACCTTAACAGCTTTCAAACTAGATTTAGACTAGTAGCAAGCTTAGACCATGCTTACACACATGTTTACAGGCTTATGTTGCTCAATAATAAAATATAAAGACATGCAAGAAAGTTTCACATTTTCTTTATATACAAGTTGCAGTGCGATCCGTTAGGCAGGCGGTAGGATATTCAGACGTTATTGTAGTAATGGTAGATTCTGTGTTAACATGAATGTGTCTGGACAAAACTTTTAACACTGAAGCCATTTTTGTGCATAATAAATTGTTTCACACTGATATTTATTTCAAAATCCGATTGTACTAGCAATGGTTTTAAGAGACTTTTAGTGATCTGATTGGGCTTGCGTGGTTTAAGAAAACATTTGGAATGATGTTGATATTTCTTAATTCAAGATAATATCGATATTTTTCAATAAAAAATGGTTATCTTACACACACATGCTATTAATTATTTCTTAAACTATCTTTGTAACTGTATTTTATATTGTACTTAATTTGGAAGGAAGTCGAATAAGTCAAACCGTGACATTGTATTGTACTGATGTGACAGAACATGACAGTGTATTGTGTTGATGTGTTAATGTTTGCCTTTCAGATTGTAAGCTCCGACCATCAAAAAGGTAAAGTTAGTTTGTTTAACCTTGCTATGATGATTCAAGTTGTACAATAGAGATAGAAAAATCAAATCAATAACTGTCAGCAGTTTACTTTGTTGACTTAGCTAAGTCTGTAGCAAAATCCACGAGAAACAGACCAACAAGAAGATTGATTGAAAGGAACTGGAATGTGAACAATTGTCACTTCCAATAAAAAAGGCTTTCGAAGTATGTTGGACAACATTCTTTCCAACTTCAATAAACCAACCAAGTTTAATAAGAAGTTATTCAAAATACTGAATACAATTATCTCGGGTGTATATTATTACAACTATTTCAGTTGTTTACTTCCCAAAAATGGCTACAAGGTAATAAACTCCTTTTAATATTTTTTATACATTTTGATATTTCTGTTGGTCACTTACTGTAAGGCCCGGCATGGCCAGGTGGTTAGGGCACTCGACTCGCAATTTGAGAGGTCGCGGGCTCGAATCCCCGTCACACCAAACATGCTCGCCCTTTCAGCCGTGGGGGCGTTATAGAGTGACGGTCAGTCCCACTATTCGTTGGTAAAAGAGTAGTCCAAGAGTTGGCGGTGGGTGGTGATGACTAGCTGCCTTCCCTCTAGTCTTACACTGCTAAATTAGGGACGGCTAGCGCGGATAGCCCTCGTGTAGCTGTGCGCGAAATTCAAAAACAAACAAACAAACTTACTGTAAAGCGGACATTATTTTTCCAGTTGAAGTGTTAAATATATAACTGAGTTTATTTGAGCTGTGGCTTAAGTTCATTCTACCAATAAACAGGGCGTTATTTTATACATGGACTACTCACATCATTGAACAAAGTTAGTTTATAAGGAGATAAACTAAATAAAATGGATCAGAAAATGCCGTGACTGTGGTAAATTATGTTAACTTAATGTAGCTGGGAAGAACAGTGAAACGTATAAACTATAAGCGAGAGTCTGTGGCGAGTTGACTATGAATCCAATACTGTTTACTCATTAGTAATATTTATCCTTAATATGTTCACTGTTCTTTGTGCTCATAATTTACACCTAAAAATTAACATGTTTCGCTCAAATTGTTGGGAAAGAATACATAATAATAATAATAAAAAAAACATAATATGTTCAGAACATTACCTACTCCCACTTTATTGTCAAGATATTGTTTAGCTGTTTTTATGCATGCATTTCGCCAGAAGCTTATGTATAATTAAGTATTTCCAATAGCTATGGGTTTTTAAGACCTTTTAAATCACCATACCGTAACCTAAATTAATTTAGGTGTATGGATAATGTTAGAACATTACGCCTAATTCATTAATCGATATTATACAGTGGACCGACTGTTTAATGATTATATATATATATATATGTTACAGATTTTTCTTTTCTTTTCCACGAAAGGTAAAACTGAAAAAAATAATTTGTGACGTTGAGGCCTAATGCATTCTTTGAGTCGCCGTACCCTCTGCTGTGAACTGCAGTTTCGCCTATTGCAGGCTCATCAGCACAGCTTGGGTCAGCAAACCAAAGAAATACAGTTAGGCCTGTTGTAATGGTGATGTGTATATAATACTTATGTAATTTTTGAGTCCTTTGAAATAACCTTCGGTGAAAACGAAAAGAAATGTGTAACATATATATATATAACTAAATGTTTGGTTCTACAGCATTTATTTAGTTATAGAATCATTAACATATTTTTCTTTAAGGAATTCTGATGAATTACTGATACTTCTGTATATCAGTAAAAAGCTAAAGTAGGGTCCATGCAAATTTATATAATTTCTCCTTATTCATTTTAACAGTTCTTTAAAACTAATCAGATGTTTATGCACATTATTTCAATTAACTAAACTCATTGGTTTAACGTTTTGAAGCAGCTGTTCAAAAAGAAGATGCTAGGCATTTTAAAGATTTACCTGAAATAACAGTGTTGACCGACAATTGAAAGACAGTATTCCAATGATGTCTACATAAAGAAATTCACGTAAAAAACAACAACTGAAAATAACGTTAATGACATAAGTTGTTGAAGCAGACTTAAGGAAAGTGCTATGTCTAAAACGTATTCAACCATTTTCCTTCTAGAATTGTAGGAAGTGATCTGATGATTGCCCCATCTACAGTCCCATTTCTCTGAGCAAGTTTTACATCCTGGGACTACATTCAATCACTAATTATCTCGTAAAATATAGCATAAATTTTGCGGCTGCTATAACCCTTAAAACATTGCTTGCAATATCTAAAAACATCTCTGGATATAAGGCAGTTTTTTATATTATTAATCTTAAAAGAATGGTGTAAAACGCCTAAGCTGGTTAAGTAATTAGATATTTTAGGATAAACAAAGGTAAAAAAAAAAAACTCACTCTATTTGTACCAAAAATTTCCAATTAATAAAAAGAAAACTGTATCCTGCAAAGCAAATAAAATACGTTTTACCCCAATATAACAAATACTGCATGCTAGTGATTCTTTGAAGTTTATGGGTGTCATAAATATTTCTTAGAACGTAAATCGCCACCACACATCACAACTTTTAGCAATAACAATGTAACATTGCAGGAAATTCTACTGATCTTTTCTACCTCTTTTAATAAATGTGAAGGAATGAGATGTTTCTGTTCAGCAATAAATGTAAAAGAACAGAATGTTATCGTCTGTACGAGAAAAACAAAATACTACCTTTTATGCATTGCTGCACGATAAGCTTTGTAATGGAGCACTGAATTAAAAGGCTGAAGTTTGTAAAAGCTTCAAAGTGATCAAATTTGCTTGTAATTGTGACAACTTATCAAGTTGCTTTCAATAATAATGAATATGACACGAACAATATTCATTCCAAATAAATTTTTGAATCATCCAAAGAATTTATGTTTGACGTAAATCTTCAGGAAAGAAATTTATCCCAATTGGAAATCCTCTACTTGTTTAACTGTTTTAAAAAAATCATTCATGAGTTTGATACTATGGAAATAATATTATTAATGTTTGACCCATATTCAACAGTTGATAGGCATTCAAACCAAAATATAACAAATATCATAGGTCATTCAAAGTCAACTTCAAGGTCATGTCCTTCGAAACTTTTAAACACCAAAAGTGTGAATTGCAAAAGTGAAGGCAACAACAAATGAAATATATTGAACTAAACTTTACAGAATTCAAACCACCACAACAACAGTGACTTGTATAAATACAGATGAGGTAAACATCTGTATTACAAAATGGTGGCAAGCAACCAAGGTGTTGTCCAAATGTGACAAATACCAATATGGCGGCTTCAGTAGTGGTTGGTGTTTTATAGCCTGCCTGCATGGCATCTATGCTTAAACGAGCCTATAGTACGCAGCCGCTGACACATATATCCTATCATTTGATGTGAAAGATGACATTCTTCTAAGAGCAGTTCGGTATTCTGGTAAAACTATTCCTACAGTATGATTATTTTAAACTGTTCGTCAAGTGACTACTATTTTTAGGTGATTTTTGAAAAGCTGCAGCCTAGTGTTAATGTGTTATCTTATGTAGAGGCTTTTGTTTTAATAATTTTATACGTTGTGACCATTCTGTCCTTTTACTTTTGCAAAATTCTGCCCTTGCACCTCAAACTTAGGTTTGTGGAACTATCTTTAACATAGTCGGATTTTGATCTTTTGTGGCTCACTCTTATTTGGATGGAAGGGAGACGTGTATGCCCATAACTGTTGTTCCTAAAGAGCTATTTTGGAAAATTTTGGTGTAAAATATTTAATTTGTTATTTTCAACACATTTTTTGCCACATAGTAGCTCAAAAATAATTCTGATGGCTTATGATGCTAAAAATCAGGTTTTGATATCCACTTTGGACAGAGCACAAATGGTCCATTATGCAGCTTTGTGCTGAAGAAAAAAAAAAGAAACACATTTGTCATTGATAGGTATGGTGTATAATGCATGCTAATAAAGTTTCCTAAGAACATTACCTTGAATTTCCTCAATAAGGTTAAGACAGAATAGACCCATAAGACTTCATTCGGTACCACTAACAATTATTTTCCTACACCTTTACATCTTTCCCCAGTAGCTTAGCCCATTGTGTAGTTTTGTTTTTAGCTACAAACAAACCTATACCTCTCCATTTCTGATTTATTCATCTGTTGATGGACTTGTGAATCACCTTGTATAATTTATAATATGGTAATCTAAAATATTTGAATTTGTAAAACTTAGTTTTTATTTCAAAATGCACAAAAGAAAGACTAGGCAAACGTTTGTTTTATTTGTTTGAAGTTAACCACAAAGCTACACAATGGGCTATCTGTGCTCTGCCCACCACTGGTATCGAAACCCGGTTTCTAGCGCTGTAAGTCGGCAGACATACCGCTGTGCCACTGGGGGAGCTAGGCAAATGTTCTCATGATCTGAAAGGTGGTACATAATTCATAAAGAAACAATATTAACGAGATAAATCTCCATTACTTGTGGTAATATACGGGTATTAGGGAACCTTGGGGTATGGCTATTTGTTTTTTGATCATCTGTTTTACTAAATTCATAACACTGCTCAAAATGTTATTGCACTTACATAATCATATCAAAAATATTTGATGGTATAGTATTTAGCATGTTTTCAACCTCTTCATTTAACTCTAAAGTTCATGTAATCTTTTTATTTTTGTTTTGCATAAAAGACTGTATATTTGTAACAAAATAAGATTGATCAAGGTAGTTGCTAAGTTCCTTTCACCATAGATACTCATTGGTGTGTGTGTCATCCACCTATGGTATTACGTGCACTTTCTCGTAGGAAAGATTTCTTTAAAGTTGAACATGCTCAAAATGTTACTGCACTTACATAATTATATCAAACATTTTTGATGGTAAAGAATTTAGCATGTTTTCAACCCCTTTATTTAAGTCTAAACTTCATGTAAAAATCTTTATTTTTTTGTTTTGTTTTGCATGAAAGAGTGTGTATTTTTAACAAAATAAGATTGGTCAAGGTAATTACTAAGTTACTTTCACCATAGTTACTCATTGGTGTGTGTCATTCACCAATGATATTACGTGCACTTTCTCTTGGGAATGATTTCTGTAAAGTTGAACATGTTTAGTAAAAGTATACAAAGATCTTTTCTACTGATTTGCCCCCACAAAACATTTTCTGTCAAACCTCCTGTTATCCTTCGAATCCTTTCCGATTACTCTTACTAAAAATCAGTAAAACTGAGAATACAACAAAGATAAAGCTGTTATATTATCTGTCCTGGGATAGACTTGACAACATATTATGTGGATTTTGCACAACGAGGAGAAACGGACGACTATTAGATAGAGACCAGTCTATAAGGTTTTGTTTTGTTGTTTCTGTGAAATTAGCTTAATCATCGATGTTTCAACAAGAAAAAAAACCTGACTTCAGAACAGGTTTTTTAATTTTTAGAATGATGAGAAGTTCCAAGGTACAATCAAATCTCAGCACGAAGTTTGGACGTGTGTTAATCAATGAATTTTTATGTTAATTCATACTGATGTTACACTCATTAATTTAAAATATCTTATACAGTGTTAATAGTTTCTTGCCACCGAAAAATACTATAAAAAATAACTGTAATTACTGAATGGTGCAGCGAAAAAGCAAGATAAGCTAAGTTGTATAATTCTCTCTAATGTAAAAAAAGTAGTCTATTACAAGCTTGCAGAGTTGATATTTTTTCTCAATGTCCGAGACATCAACACTCGAGTTACACTTTCTTTCTTGACCAGGAGACATGTTCGATAGGAAGAGGATTATACTAAACTTAAATTAAATCTATCTAAATCCTATTTGCTTTTCAAGCGTCAGCCATTTTATTCTTATCATGAGGACATTCAGAAGGTGATAAATGTATCTAAGCTCAAGCTAAGCATCTAACTGTTGCATTTGCTTTAGTTTTTATAGGAACTGTGTCTAGTTACCAAACACTTTCACCTGCAAAAGAGAAATCCATTTTAGGGAAGAATAGTAAGCTGTATTAAGATTTTCAAAAAGAGAAAATTTTATTAAGACCTTTTATTTTTTTATCTCAACTGGAACAAGCAGCAAGATTAATAGAAAAAAGGGGACCAACTGGAACGAGCAGCAAGAAAATGGGGGGGTCAATTTTCGCAATTTTTTACCACTTTTTTGACTGCTTATTTTCATATCTAAAACAGATATGAATCGTCTGTTTTTTATTTTACGTCTTCAAAAACAGTGGCATTCCAGCATTCGGAACAACTGGGCAACATATAAAGTCACGGCAATGTTATTTCATCTTCCTATCCTAGTTGGAATCACTACAGTGTCTCTAGATTTGATTTAAATTCAACTTTCTAGTCCATGTTGACAAAAACATGTAGAGAAGACTTCTTTCCAATACAAATATGCTTCTGAAAAATGTCTAATTGTTTACAGTACTTCAAACATGTTGAATAGAATTCAAAAATATAACTTAAAAAAAGATGTAGAAGGCACAATGCTAGCTTGATAGCAGATATATGATGTTATTTTATAGCATGAGCGAATCTAAAATACTCCATATAACAATATCTTCCAATTTCGGTAAAAACAGGGAAGCATATGTTTAAACTAGGATGCGTCGCAAATAAGCTTTAACATTTGAAAATATCAGTATTTCATATACACATGTAGTATGCAACGTTTTAGTGAAATATTTATCATTGTGTGACAACACATTGATACCGCAGGTTGCATTATGTATGAATTAAACTCTAGTTGGAGTTTCCAATAGAATGTTTAACCTGCCCTATACAAAATATTTCAAGCAATAGTCGAGAATAATAGTTATAAATGATTAAAAAAAATTACAATTTTTCAAGTAATTTTCCTTCTTTCCTTGCATCAACAAAACTACAATCCAATCTTATAGAACATCACATCTATTCAATAACAATAACCTATAGGCTTAGGTTGTTCTCGTCTTCTCAGGAAAGAGCACCTAGCTGTTTAACTGGATCTTCTACTCCCTTGTTTGTTACGTAGTAATAGTCTGTAGCTGAAATGTTTAGAACTTAGAAGACGGATTTTCACTAAGCGTCTCTCGTATTCTGCTTATTTCAGAATTGCTTCCCAACTAATCTCAAGGAAAGGAAAATAATGAACTAGTATAGCAAGAACATGATCATAACAAGTAAAACTAAGCATCGATTCATCAATACAATTAACTTTCATTATTAAGAGAAAGCAGTGAGTCAGCGGTAATTCTGAAGGTTTATATAGCTAAAATCTGGGTTTCGATACCCGTGGCGGGCATACTACAGATAGCCCATTATTTTGCTTTGTGCTTAGGGGCAAACAAGTAAATAAACATAACACCAATACACAATGTCTAGAATAAAAATAATTTAAGGGCGATGTTCATGGTTACAGATAAAACATGGATATAATGTAGAATTACTTCCATAATGAGTAACATAAAAGAACAAGAACAATGAGAGAGATTGCATACCCTCGACCCACCGAAAATATTGGGTTTTTGTTCTCAATGTGCGCCTGAAATTCGGTCCTAATCCGATCACTTTTTACGCAGCATTACAAATAAACTGAGAAAATATCCTATATCTCCATTATTAAAATGTTTTAAAGTTATCCAAAATCCGAATCGGTATCCAGACCAGAATAGGGTGAGGACTGTCTTATGAGGACACTATTTCTCCTGTAAAAATTTCACGTAAATCGGTTTATTATTTTTCGAGATACGCGCGCGTAGCATACATACGGATCGACATCCAATACCTTCTCCCCCTATTAGGTATATTTGTGGAGTAAATTAAATATGAAGTAATTAGAAATTCGCCTTCAATGGAATATGCAGACACCACAGCTCGCAACTATGACAACAATTCACTGCATTAGCTGAAATAAATGGTAGTAAAATGTAATTAACCTTCTGCATATCAGCAGGCCAATGTCTTGAATAAATTTGGTAGATAACTAAAAAAGAGACTGAAGCTAGTTTAGAAGCTAGAAAGAGTTAGTAATATCATCTTCAATCTAATATTTTTAAATATTTTTTTTCCATTGCTGAAATATATCTTTTTAAATACTAACACTGAAAAACATTAAATACAACCTTAAATTTGTCCCTGTTTTACATAAATCTGAAAGTGTCATTTACTGGTTTCTGTTTAATACGAGTAGAGAAAATTACTCTGTAAAATATACAGAAAATATGTAAGTAACGCAAAGTCAAAACAATACTCTTTAGCCACAATTCAACACGATCGCAGAAAGTATACACACCAAACCACGTAAAGGCCCAGTCCAAAGAAAAACGAAAACACAGTTTACAAGATCCCCGTGTGAATGTGGACTCTAATGTATTGAAAAAACAAAAAAAAAACACCAACAATCGTCAGAATTCATTGGCATAATACACACACAGGACCATAATACACAGCAGATTAGCAACGGAAACGTAAGATATAACCAAATTAATTGAAGTGCTCTAATACTAAAAATTAATAAATTATATTTAGTTGATCGTATGGGCTGCCTCCCCAGTGGCACAGCAGTATGGGCTATTAACCATGACAACGAGCATTTATAATTGTTCCATGTGGCAAACATTGAAATAAAAACTTTCAATGGTGAGAATTTTAGCCAACTTAGACTTTCTGGTTGATCCCACTTCACATTTTACGCAAGATTGATTTTAACAAACTTTTAGACAGTTTGTTTTGTTTTGAATTTCGCGCAAAGCTACGTGAGGGCTAGCCGTCCCTAATTTAACAATATAAGACTAGAGGAAAGGCAGCTAGTCATCACTTCCCACCGCCAACTCTTGGGCTACTCTTTTTCCAACGAATAGTGGGATTGACCGCACATTATAACGCCCCCACGGCTGAAAGGGCGAGCATGTTTGGTGGGACGGGAATTCGAACCCGCGACCCTCAGATTGACGTTTAAGCAGAAGAACTGGCTAAAACTGAATACCGTAAATATATGTATATTGTTCTTGTTCAGACATGTATCTTTTGTATATAACCAAACACACACATACATATCAGCACAGATTAAATTCCGCACTTTTAGTACTGGACATAATATCTTTTTAGTACATAGTGTAGTACGTCATATTGAAGAGTCAATTTTTACCACATATACAGGAAAGAAGTAAAAGGAAGTACGTTACAAATTACAGTAGCTGCAGAGCAAAAATGCTGCTTATGTATACAACTACTGATACGTAAGTATCGTTTCATTAGAAGCCTAATCTAAAGCTAAAAACAAAACAAAAAACATGTACACATACGTTATGAAGTGCGTATATTTAACCTAACTTGCCTCCCAGCGGCACAGCGGTATGTCTCCGGACTTACAACGCTAGAATCCGGGTTTCGATACCCGTGGTGGACAGAGCACAGATATCCCATTGTGTAGCTTTGTGCTTAATTACAAACAAACAAATAACCTAACTAACAATATATCGTAAAACCGTTTACACAGAAAATATCCAAATCTGGCACAAGCAGACAACATTGCTTTGAAATCAGTCTAGTTTTACTTTATAATGAGGGCTGAGTACAGAAGGTTAATTACACTTTATAAGAACAATTTCCATGTGCTAATAAGGTGACGTGTAGACGTAGGTGTGGGCTCTCAAGCCAGGATCGACGTACTTACACATATATATTTGGCTCATGGCGAATTAGTTACCATTCTTCGTGCAGTGCCATCACGAATAGACTTGATGATTAGAAGAATATGGCACAGCCTTTACGATAAAGGATATTCGCATAGCTATATCACTACACAACATAATACATAATATAAGTAAAGGATATTCGCATAGCTATATCACTACACAACATAGTACATAATATAAGTAAAGGATATTCGCATAGCTGTATCACTACACAACATAGTACATAATATAAGTAAAGGATATTCGCAAAGCTATATCATTACACAACATAGTACATAATATAAGTAAAGGACATTCGCATAGCTGTATCACTACACAACATAGTACATAATATAAGTAAAGGATATTCGCATAGCTATATCACTACACAACATAGTACATAATATAAGTAAAGGATATTCGCATAGCTATATCACTACACAACATAGTATATAATATTAGTAAAGGCTATTCGCATAGCTATATCACTACACAACATAGTATATTATATTAGTAAAGGATATTCGCATAGCTATATCACTACACAACATAGTACATAACATTAGTAAAGGATATTCGCATAGCTATATCACTACACAACATAGTATATGATATTAGTAAAAGTAGAACCTTCAATAATTCTCCATAAAAACGGAATAAACTTGGTTAGCAGAACGTTTAGGATAGCAACGCGTTTCGAAACCACGCACCAAGCTAGTTCATAGCAACGCCCCTGTCTACCAACCGAATGCTCGAATTACAAAAGAATTAAGCATATCTTCTGGCACTGTGAACAAAATAATAAACAATGAACTGGATATAACGAAGACTCAAAAACCAAAAGATCACAAACCTCCAGAAGTCAACATCTGTTATCACTAGTAAGATGGCCGAGAAAACTGAAATCACAATATTTCCTGATGCAGCTACAATACACTTTTGTGTCTTTTGTCTGTTTAAGTGTGGTCTTGGAAAGCCGACATCCATGTACAGTGAAAAATCTATAGAGAATTTATCGAAATGCATAGTCAAAGTTTGACCTTGCAACAGCTCATACATATAGACATCGGACCCAGCATTATTGACAATAGAATAAGTACCTTCACGGTCAGCATTGGACTTGACAAACCATTTCTATAAGATATCATTAACGTTCAGTAGTACAGTCTGTATTTAAACGTTTGTTCAAGATGTGATGGTGATTATAACATCTTGAAGAAATTGTTCTCAGGCGTATAATCGTTGTTTCTTCACTTGCACCTTTTACTGCTCCAAAAATCCAATACATTTCTTGTGTGTCAACGAACATAGTAATTTCGTTTATTTTTGGCTCTTGTTCTTTCGAAGAACATTTAGAGTCAGGTCAACAACCACATCTTTTGTTACTGTCCAATAGTTTTAAGTTGTAAGCATATTTTTGGCTCTCACTCTTTCGAAGAACATTTAGAGTCAGGTCAACAACCACATCTTTTGTTACTGTCCAATAGTTTTAAGTTGTAAGCATATTTTTGGCTCTCACTCTTTCGAAGAACATTTAGAGTCAGGTTCAGCAACCACATCTTTTGTTACTGTGCAATAGTTTTAAGTTGTAAGCATATATTTGGTGATCCCAAAACGTTCATAACAGAAGCCTAAAGCTACGTAGTATAACATTTCCCAACTATACTTTGATCATTAATGCACCTATCATTGTTGTTTGAATCTCCTTTATAAATATGCACCTCGAGCATGTTTGCTACCAAAAATGTACTTAACTTAGCCTGAAAAAGCATGAAACAGAAAGCGGTCAGTGAACACTTTGAGTCGAAAAGCGAGCGTAATATTTAACTCAAGCTCAATAAGAATAATATATTATTTTGAAAAGGAAAACAAATTTTCAAGAGTAACAAGGTATTGTATTATTTTAAAATTACAATACATACAAGAGACTGAGGATTTTAAATTTAAAATACGGCTGAATAGAATATGAGAATATATTAATCAACGACCATAAATACGACCTGTAGTTACAAAGTTGTGGTTTGTGTCGTTTGTAAAAGATTATGAATATCCTACCTTAACTACATCTTTTTTAACATTAAATACCTGTTTCACAAAATCGGTGTACAGAACACCAGTGCATTTATTGGATAGAAGAGTTCATCGGATCAGACTTCCAGTCAATGTAGTTTTTTCTTTCTGTTTGGTTTGTAAAATATGAATTTCTACCTACATTCATAGAGCCGCTAAAGTTGTTGTTTGTTTCCTTCTTTATCTGTTAAACATAAAACTTTGCAATGTTTCCTAATGAACTGGAAAACAATTCAAAACACAAATACCGTTTCGCACTAAAGCTAGGTGCGTTTTCGAAATACCTTACATCTAATGGAGCTTAAAGACCAGCTTTAAAGGTTTTCATCGATGGTAGCTTTATTTGAAATACTTCTGTCTTTGATAAGTGACGCTTTTGTGAAAAGAATTCTGACAACGTGTCTATTGTCTATCTTTCACAACATTCATATAATGCTGTAAATTACATCTGTGAGAGTTGCTCAAGAGGTTTCTTAATGACTGTCGTCCTCTATATTATATCAAGATACTTAAATCTTTATAGCTCTTCCGCCACTTACCATTCGTCCAATATTCATTCTTTACGAACGTAAAATGTAAAATGACTCTGGATTATCTGATAGCTAGCTGTACATCTGTTTTGTAAGAGTACTTGAGAATAAGCAAGTTCCTCGTTAAATTTTATTAATTTCGTATTTCCAGTTTAATGCTCTTTCCCCTTGTAAAACTTACAATCGTACATCATTTTAGAGTTATACTTTTTCATGATGAAAGAATATTTGAGGCTCTCTAGCTATTCATAGAAACCTAGAATGCATGTTGCCTTTTTCAACTTGCAATTTTGTAGATTACAATATAAGCTGTAATTGGACCACGTACGTATGCTGTTTACTAGAACATGCAGTCCAAAGCTAATCATGGTGGAGTTTTTGTTTTTTTTATACAACCTAGATTATAAAGGTTTACATACAATAACTTCTATTACTATGTTTAATTTTTAGGTTTGTTTCTTCGCGTTCTCAGAATTTAAGAAAATAATGTGACACGTTTTTTTTGTTTTGTTTTTTCACGTGAGAAGAAGATGAATTATTTTAAACCGTCTCAGAATACATCTCGTACTAACAAAAGTAGCTTATTGTCAGGAATGTAATTAAGGTTAAACCAGAAGAAATGAGCATACGTTATTAGCTCTTTGCCGACCGAGTGACGTTTGATTGGTGTGAATTCTTTATTTGGTTCAGAGTGTAAACATCATGCTGAAAAGCTTTTTCATTAAACCGCAACAGAAAATTTTTTTATCAAAAGTTACACTCAGAAAACTTAGAGGCTAAATAAAGCAGCTATAAGATTAACGCAACGTTGAGAAACTATCTGGTTCAACCGATGTTAGAATTCTTCTGTTAAACTGGAACTTATAACTATTCAAGAGCCTGACAGAGTAAATATATTAACTTGTCTTACTTCCGTGTATTATTGTCATAAAAACTAGTTTACTGGAAGCTCTTTCGAAATGAGGATATAGTGAACATCAAGGCCATGATGAAAACTCGGATATGAAGTATAGAAAAAATATATATAAATAAATATGGATATCAGAAATAACACAAAAAGAAAGTCAAAGTATGTTTGTTTTGAATTTCGCGCAAAGCTGCACGAGGGCTATCTGCGCTAGCCGTCCCTAATTTAGCAATGTAAGACTAGAGAGAAGGCAGCTAGTCATCGCCACCCACCGCCAGCTCTTGGGCTACTCTTTTACCAACGAATAGTGGGATTGACCGTCACATTATAACGGCTGAAAGGGCGAGCATGTTTGGTGTGACGGGGATTCGAACCCGCGACCCGCAGATAGCGAGTCGAGCGCCCTAACCACCTGGCCATGCCGGGCCACAAGTTGCAGAAAGGATGATAAGTGATTATTCCCGTTTCAAATATCGCTTGTAACTTTGATAATTTCTTCATGTTCTAAACCAAAACCTTACTAAAATAATGAATAGTGGAAAGTTAAATGAATGAAGCTTATACATGAGATAATGCTCTGCGAGGGTACGCTAATCATTTAGTACTTATTTGTTGTAAAACATAAAGCTACATAATGGGCTATCTGTGCACTGCCCACTACGGATATCGAAACCCGAATTTTAGCGTTATAAGCCGCCAGACTTACCATTTAGCCACCGGAAGGAGGTACCTATCTATTAGTGTCTTTTTCCACTTGTTTGCTATGGAAACTAGAAAGAAACAGCTATAGGTTACATTACATAAACTTGAAAAGCCCACCTGAAAACATCTGAATTTGGAGTATATACAGCAAACTGAAATATGAAAGAACATAGGATAGCAGCATAAGTTTGTAGAATAGTTTATTAAGTTAAATAATTTTATTACAATGTTTTTATCACATTTCATTATCAAGCCTCCCCATTATCACCTTTTCTGTATTTATTTTGAAAATAATGGACTTTTACGGATAATATCATAACATAGTCGCTTTTGGACTTTCCTCAAAGGATAAGAGTATTTCTGTTAAGCATAGTTCTAATGATACAAGTACGATATCATTACTGGATAAGAGTATTTCTGTTAAGCATAGTTCTAATGATACAAGTACGACATCATTACTGGATAAGAGTATTTCTGTTAAGCATAGTTCTAATGATACAAGTACGACATCATTACTGAAAATACATATCAGCTCGAAAGCAAAATCAATTAAAGGTTAAGTACATTATTAAACGAAAGTATGATATACGCAGATCCATTTAAACTTTTCAATTATCAAACACTGCCAATTGATACCATTAACAATCACAAACCTTACCAAGATATGTCATTAGTGTTACCTACACTATGTGATCCCGATGAGTTGTTTAATAATAAAAAGTAAGAGATGTAGAGCGAAGGTGTCATGTAATTACCCTGTGTTAAAAGTATAAATTACTCCTGTTTACTGTTTTTGTGTCAGTGAAGAGTTCTGATCTTTACCTCTTCCCTAGTTGCCTATTACATCTGAAAAGGTAAGTAACAAAGAATATAAGGAACATATGCTGTTGTATATCTTCAGTTAGCTAAGCGCTAAGAATTACATTATATCCGATATAAAGTTATACAAAATGTTAAAGTACAAAAACGTATAGAGCATTAATGACTCATTCCTAAATTATTCAGTTGAATAGTTAAGTTAAGTGTGAGTTGAAATAACTCTTTTAAGTTTCTTCGTTGGTTACAGAACAGTTTGCTCTTCTTTACAAACTCAAGCAATTCTAACAAAGGTTGATCTGAAGGTTGAAATAAATTTGCATAAGAAATATATCATAATTAGAAGTTAACTTGTTTTTTATTTTATATATATATATGTCAAAAGACATTTTATTTTGCAATCAATACTTTTTAGAAATTTTATATAAAGTAGTATCCAAACAGAAAAGTGTTACAAAATAGATAGATAAAATGTTTGATGATTAGCTACAAATAAGGAACCTTCGCAAAGTTATGTATTTATACGTGCATATATATATATATAGTTTGATTTCGTTTACCACGTCGTGTCTAAGCAGTAACCGCTTTCGATACCCACGGTTACCCCATTCTATAGGTTTCTGCTTAATAAACAAACAACGACAAAACTACTTTCCAAATGGGAACAGCCAGTGGTAAGATAGAAGCGGTAAGTGTAAAGTATTTCCAAATAAGCTTTTTTTAATGTGTTTATTTGACCTTACATTACATATTTGTGAAACTATATATTCCTTATATTCGCTTTTACCTTTAGGCCTACCATTTAAGTCATATAATTGGAACTAGCATTGGCTTTCGAATATGACCAATTTTGTAATTTGTCGACACGTCATAAACAGCGCGTGCACTGTTCACATTATTATTGGACAATGGAGATCTAAAATGGCAATACAGTATTTCCACAGGAATATCTCGAATGAAAAATTCAAACAAATATACACTTTTATTACAAATTTCATTTGATTATTGATATATACGTAGTTTCAACAAAGTAATATGAAAAAGAATTAAGAAATATTCTAAGTCATTTGCACAAACAACTTTTTTCAGAAGGTAGACAAGAGTTTTAGTTAAGTGTCATTTGCAAACTGGATCCGATCCTGCATCCGATTTCAATGTACTTAATTGTCACGTGACAAGTAATTGAACATGTATGTACACCTCCTAATAGTCCTTCTACATTGGGGCCCGGCATGGCCATGTGGTGAGGGTCGCGGGTTCGAATCCCCGTCACACCAAACATGCTCGCTCGTTCAGCTGTGGTGGCGTTATAATGTTACGGTCAATCCCACTATTCGTTGGTAAAAGAGTAGCCCAAGAGTTGGGGTGGATGGTGATGACTAGCTGCCTTCTCTCTAGTCTTACACTGCTAAATTAGGGACGGCTAGCGCAGATAGCCCTCGTGTAGCATGGCGCAAAATTCAAAACAAACAAACCTTCTACACTGAGTCCATAATTGTCTTACGCAGGTGATGCGTTAATCTTGAATTCTAAACAAGTTTGATTTGATCCAGTTTAATACGCGTTTAAAAATTACATTGACTTGAGAAAACACATCGATTCTTACAGTTCCATTTTGTTACCTAAGTAACACGTGTTTGGAAAATGTATATTGTTTGTAGATGAATAATTGCACGACACACCAAACAGACACTGAAAAAAAGAGAAATTCATTACCGTGAAGCTAGGCATGAATGGGAATACATTATAAAATATTAAATTATGAACCAATACAGGCATGCGGAAACATGAGAAATATTTAAAATATGGTTTTTAGCGCATCCACAATGCAATGGAAGCACTACATTTCAGCTGACGGATCGGACCAGTGCACAATGGCCTTAAGATTAAAAGCAATGACTTATTTTCTGTAATATGAGTAGCTGGATAAAAGATGTGGATTCGTCATTAGAAAGTAACTTTTTCCATTTCAAAACTCTGAATTCGTAGAAACATTACATTCATTGTTCAAATGCTTATGTCATAAATTCGCTTGTCTATTTAGCAGAAAAACAATCTATTTAACGACAACATACATAATTATATTTTTTAGTAAGAACGCATTTAGGCTTAACAACATTTCCTATTATATATTAAATGTATATGAACAACGCACTAGCATGATATGTCAGGGATTTTGTTGTATATTAAATGTATATGAACAACGCACTAGCATGATATGTCAGGGATTTTGTTGTATATCAAATGTATATGAACAACGCACTAGCATGATATGTCAGGGATTTTGTTGTATATTAAATGTATATGAACAACGCACTAGCATGATATGTCAGGGATTTTGTTGTATATTAAGTGTATATGAACAACGCACTAGCATGATATGTCAGGGATTTTGTTGTATATTAAGTGTATATGAACAACTCACTAGCATGATATGTCAGGGATTTTGTTGTATATTAAATGCATATGAACAATGCACTAACATGATATGTCAGGGATTTTGTTGTATATTAAGTGTATATGAACAACTCACTAGCATGATATGTCAGGGATTTTGTTGTATATTAAATGTACATGAACAATGCACTAGCATGATATGTCAGGGATTTTGAATATACATCCATATTTTTATATGTTCAAAGTTTAACATTAAAAAGTAACTCCAGAATTATCGACGGGGTTCTAATCCAATCCTTTTTAAATATATTTTTCTAGATTATTATGCAACAAATTGCTTGTAAGCTAATAAATATGTTTGTCGTAAAGTCCCTAAAGACTTAAGACTCACACACGAAAACTGTAAAAAAGAAATACCATTAATATTGAAGTTAATCCCACTAATTACTGTTGCGATCCCTTATGTTTTTTAATTTTCATAGAAAATGATTGATTGCACTTTTTTTGGCAGTTCTTTACACTAAGTTTTGTAATAGGCAAAAGCATGAAATTACGTAATATAATACACTATATGGAGTACACGCAGTATAAAAAACGAGTCAGTAACTTGAAAGTTAAATATCGAATTACATCTGTCTTCTTAGCCTAACTGTCTGCACGGTTATATAAGTTCGTTTCAAAATTATTTTAAATGCATATGGTGGCTTAGAGTTAACGAAATTTCTTTCTTTGTTTCTTAAAACCAAGTAATAATAATTTAATTTTCTTGTTATCGGGAAGTTGTATAACAATAGTGGGAGTAAAATTATTAAGTAAAGAAAGACTTTTCAACAAGGGAAGTAAATGTAGGGATGGCTAATATCAATCCTTCAAAAGCAATGCAAACGAGCATCATCCCTACATAATAGCCCAGGCACACAGTGTTGTAGAGTGTTAACAAACACAAATAGGATACATTAAACTCAATTGTGATTGAATAGTTATATATATATATACATATTGCTATATGTAAATTCTTGCCCTACTCTATGTTTACATTGCTTTTGAAGGATTGATTTTCGCCATCCTTACATTTACTTCCCTTTTTGAAAAGTTTTCTTTACTTGTTTGCTTGTTTTTTTTTAATGCAGTGTTTCAATAGACGTAGGAAGATTGTATTTATAACCAAATTCTAAGCAAAATGAGGTTCGAATTGTAATATTTATTGTTTATCTATTATTGGCTGGTAATTCCTGTTTTACCCTATACTTAAACTTTTTAAAGGATTAGCAAATGTCTGTAAGAAAGCTAGCTTTAAGGGGTAATGATTACATCGTTTACACTGCAGTTGTATGTTTTTGAATTACTACCAGTTATTAATAATACTTATAAAAGCGGATACTCCGTTTGAAACTATGTCACCACAGTGAAATTTGTTGACACCATTGTTTTGGTATTTGAGTTATCGTGTAATAAAAAAAGAAGCAGAAGAAAGAAGAACAAGAAATTAAAACTTTTTGCTATGATATTTACAGACATTCCCAGAACTTGTGACTCAGTCGTTACATAGATATTGTTATAAAAGGAAACACTGTATAGTATTGTAAAGTTCTGAAGACCTATTTAACAATACCATTTTGATAAACAATACGAGCCACCCCTACACAGACAGTGCTTGATTAGATCCTAAGCTGTTACAGCTTAGGATCTAAATTCACACATAATTGTGTGAATTTCTTTCCTTTGGGCTGAGAACAATTCTGCATTATGCGACATATTTGTCACTTATGTTGCTTTTCAATTTCTCTTGGCTGAGATATTAACCAGACATTGCCGAAGGACTTGTAACATGGAGAAGCAAATGTGTTAGTAAGGGAGGAGGAATGAAGGGTGCGTGCCTACTAAAACAAAAAGTAGCGGTTTAAATATAAAATTCTAGTCAAGAAAATATTTTTTTATTTTTGGTGAAATTTGCCCAAACTACTCGAGCATTATCTATGCTAGCCGTCCATAATTTTCAAATAACCTGACTAGAGGGAAGGCAACTGGTCAACACCATCCACCGACTTTTGGGCTACTCTTTACCAACTAAAAGTACAATTGACTGTCAAATTATACTGCCCCCACGGCTGAAAAGATGAACATTTTAGGTAATGGGCTTCAGTCCCGCGATCAACAGAGCATGACAGGCCTAAAAAGATACGAAAACTATTCTATTAATACTGCAATAGTCTAAAGTGGTAAATTTTCATGGCATAATAATAATAATGAAAATTATTTAGAGAGGCTACTCAGATGTCTTGCATTACATACTAAAATGGTCTAAAATATTCCGATGTTGAAAAATGGGGTTAGGATCACAGGAATAACAAAAGAAAGGTAGAAATTCTGAATAGATTAACTCCGGAAGATGACCAGACTAATGAACGTTCACTCTCACAGCGGAATGGAAGATTTAATTTGTAACACAAATGTAAACAAACACAGCGATCTATCATACATTAATTACAATATATTTCTATGGAAACGAGTGAATATAAAGGGCCACAATAACCAGGTTTAATGAAAAATAATTACGTTACACCCAAATTTCTCTAAAACGGCTTAGAAAGGAAAGTAGAGTTTAATTAAAACACGGCCCTTTTAGTAAGCTATTTCACGTGATCATCATTGTTTGCTCATCCGATTATACCATTTTAATTTGATGAACGGTTGCGTTTTAAGTAAGTTTAAGCAACCAGGTAGAGCCCTTTAAGCCTTGGATGTTTAATCAACTCTTTATTACCACAAAAAATTAATTTAGTAAAATTAAAATGTGAAAGTTTTGTGTGTTATAATGCAAGTATGATGAGGATCATAATATTACAACATATACAAAAAATATTTACATACATGAAAGCTAGAGGTGGACTGAGTGGTCATTCTCGTGTGTCTGATCTGCCATCAACTTTCATTTATGGCCAGACATCATTTCATTCCGACCTACCTGTAAAATAAAAATAATTTCTTCATATTAACACTACTCATTATTTCTGTTTAATCTCGACACCAATATGTTTTTCAAGCGTCAGTATGTGCATATTTGTTATCTTTATTTATTCCTTTTTTCTCTAACAAATGCTTTAGTGCTTCCACGTGTAATGGATATAACATAAAAGTCGAATGAGATTTTTTGAGAGTATAGTAAATTCTCAGCACTGAAAAGCCCTATAATGGTAATACGATACTCGCTCAACACATCGTGAATATTCACTCGTTCTAGTAAATGTGTTTTTTGTTTTTGTAAGCTAGTGGAGATAAATTATGGTGTCACACCTTAACATCTTACTCACTATTGGGTGTAATGGTTTGGGATTTTCGCAAGCTCGTGTTTTAGCTTGCAACTATTTAAATGTTTGATGCGCTCTTGTCTGTCGTTTCAACTCGCATTTCAAAATTACCTTACTTCAAATCCCTATCCTTACTCCTTTAAAAACATCAATAATCAAAGATCTTTTAGTTAAGGATATTCTTAACTCTGCTTCTTAATATCGATTTAGTATGTTAACGTTTGAGTAGTAAGAGATTTATTACCTTTGCTTAGCTTCTGAAGGTATTGCATGTAAGCTTAGATAAAATTTATTACATTTTTTGAAGTTCAATAAAAAAGGCAAAATTACTTTCTCCGTGACTGTGCTTTCAGAGATTGCCTATCGATTTCTCCTCAAAAGCTCCTTCTTAAACTGTAAAGGATATCCATGTTCCTCACCGTCTTCAAATACAAAAAATAAATTCATTAAGCTTGCTTAACGTTAGCAATTTCTCGGTAGGGCTGACTCACATTAAGTAGGCAAAGTTTAAAATTTCTTTGGATATTAGGAAAATACTTTGGAAAAAATTCAAATGTCTCACGCAGTCTCATTTTTGTTATTTATTTAGGAATCTCCGTTTTTTAACGTGATAATTTCTTCTTATAGGAAGTAGAGATAGCTTTTTATCAAACACTAAAGTAATCAAATGTTAACAAATGACTCTACGAATATAATAAAAACTTTGTGGTATAAAAATGTGACTATTCTCTCAGTTAAATACCATTTTTATAAGTGGTATTGAAATATTGTACTATTAGTAGATTTACAAATGTTGTATTGTCGTGTAAATACATAAAATAATATATTATGTGAGCACCTAAATTCTGTAGTTTCATGTATATTCACAAGTATTTTTGGCGTGTGTACACATAAGAATAGTGTGTTTCAAAACTTGTATTATGAAGGTATATGAACACTATACTATTACGTAAACATGGAATTAATCTTATATTAAATAGGACTACAAGTGATTTATTATCACGCAGGTGTATAAATGTTCTAATATGATCAAGTTATAAAGCGGACAACATATTTAGAGCATACAACATGAATAAGTTATGGAAACAAAAACTAACTGAGACATTTCTCTTAGCAGACAATTTTTTATTTCTTTTATTCCTGTAAACTCCCAGTGGAGCCAACGGAAGGTGTTGTTGCAGTTACTTGTAGCAGGTTGGTTTTTACGGGGTTGAGTTGCTAGACCCGCGCCCAACCCTCCTCCTTTCTCATCCTGGACTTGGGACCAGGCAAAGGCGGAGGTTGGCATGTTTGGTGTGACGGGGATTCGAACCCGCGACCCTCAGATTACGAGTCGAGCGCCCTAACCACCTGGCCATGCCGGGCCTTAGCAGACAATTAGCAATAAGAAACAAAATCTCGCTACTTTTAAATGTTTAAGTTTAAAGAGATTCTATGAAAGTTCTTGTTTCGAAAGGCAGGTAAATGTTCAGATTTCTATTGTGTTTTTAGGTAACTTATGACTTCTCGTGTGTTTTACTACTTCTCCAAGTTTCAGGCAGTTATCTATTGACATACTTTGGGATAAAATCTCTATGACAATCACTTCATGGGAAACGATAACAAAATGGACCGATTTGGAATTAAACATATTAGAATATTTACTCATTATCTACTGATACATATTATTTAATTGATAAAATGGCGCTAATATTTATAGCAATGTTACATCTGATATCAACTGAAATTAGTATCAAACATTTCATTCTATGTCTATAAATGTGACTGGAATTCATTTCTCGATAGAAAGAGCGTGATTTTTTTATCATTTTTCAACCTTTTTAACACTGAATGTAATGATTGCGAATAGAATAGTTTTTAACATTCACAATTTTTGAAACTTAAAAGAAATGTACTCATTTATTTTCAGTATATCTCATATTTCATCGGATATATTTTACACCCCCCCCCCTCAGTAGTACAGCGGTATGTCTGTGGACTTACAACACTAAAAACCGGGTTTCGATACCCGTGGTGGGCAGAGCACAGATAGCCCATTGTGCTTAATTCCAAACAAACAAATATTTTTATAGTTTTTTCTCTCCATAATATGCTTATTTTAAGCTAAATGTATTAATGTTTAAAATCATATTTTTTTCTCTTTTCCTTTTCAGTGTTTTATAGCACTTCCCAAAACCGTTCTACACCTTCGACTTAGAAGCATTGGTTTTATATGAAGTCGTACGGAAACCGTTCTACACCTTCGAAACAGGAACATTGGTTTTATATGAAGTAGTACAGAAACCGTTCTACACCTTTGAAACAGAAACAGTGTAGTGTGAAGTAGTTCCTGAAATCATACTACACCTTCGACTTAGAAACATTGGTTTTATATGAAGTCGTACGAAAACCGTTCTACACCTTCGACTTAGAAACATTGGTTTTATATGAAGTCGTACGGAAACCGTTCTACACCTTCGAAACAGGAACATTGGTTTTATATGAAGTAGTTCGGAAACCGTTCTACACCTTCGAAAAAGGAACACTGGTTTTATATGAAGTAGTACAGAAACCGTTCTACACCTTCGAAACAGGAACATTGGTTTTATATGAAGTCGTACGAAAACCGTTCTACACCTTCGAAAAAGGAACATTGGTTTTATATGAAGTAGTACAGAAACCGTTCTACACCTTTGAAACAGAAACAGTGTAGTGTGAAGTAGTTCCTGAAATCATACTACACCTTCGACTCAGAAACATTTGTGGTCTGATGTGCCAGTTGTATTTACTGTTGTTGTTTTTTTGTTTTTTTCTCAAAATCGAAGCTTGTTTAAGAAAACACTTTCTGATTTAAATCAATATTAATACAAATGCTCTGATTTCATTGTTCTCCAAATTACTAAAAAAGCCTAAAAGGCATTGAATTTCAAAATTTATCAAATCGAAGGTTTAATACATTTTATAGTAATTTTAGTGTGATTTGAGAGACAGTGGCAATAAATTGTTTTGAAACAGAGAATAACCGATTACAGAGAGAATAAAGTAAATGAGTCTTGAAACTACAGTTTTTGAGGGAAATTGATCTGTTTCCGCGTTCTTCTCGCCTCATGACAGTTTAATCTCAAAAGAAATCGCTGCATGAAAAAAATTGGTTTCCTATAAAAGAGTAAGATACAATTGTTTTTCTACGGCTCGAGAATACTTGAAATAGGTCAGCACGGTGTACTCCTTAATGAGAGTAGTTTAGATCATCAGTTACAGTATTAAAATAATAAATATTTAATTAACGAATCATTTAACCGATCTTTCTTTCTTAGCTTCTTTAGTATAAATTTTTCATCCGCGAGTGTATTTCACGCATGATTAACAAGAACCAAAAATACTCGGTTTTCTAGGCTCTTCAGACATGAGGACATAGTGTCTTTGCGTAAGAATGTGGTTGATGTCTGTTCTGTGCTTTTTACTCCCAGCTAGCGTTCTTGGTTCTCTGAGAGAACAAATCTGTCCTAACGTGTGTCTGTGCTCAATTCAACCATGTCAGCTTCTAGAAAAGGATGCCAAAACAGTAAACTGTGTGAATTCTTCTCTTCTGCTAATCCCCGAAAACATTTCAACGGATACGGAAGTGTTAGAAATGAAGTACAACATACTTGGTCATTCTCACAGACTCAGTCTACTAAACCTGCTGTTTCTGCGTAGACTTCGACTGGTGGATTTCAGTTTCAACCACATCAGGAACTTTCGACATCATGGAATCATTCTAGACAGCGTACTTCATCTAAATCTTAGTAATAATTGTCTCATTGTTCTTGAAACTGGCGTTTTTCATGGGTTCCCCAACCTTGAAACCCTAGATCTTAGCTCAAACCAAATCAGTACAATAGCACCATTATCATTAGAATTGCCAAAGTTGAAGACTTTAAACATGGCGCACAATCGATTATCGTCCTTGTTTGCTCATTATTTCGCAATCCTGCGATCTGTGGAATCCCTGCTACTGTCTGATAACCATATAACTCGCCTCTCAGAACCCGTACTCCACCATCTGCGACCCGTCAAGAGGATAGACCTAACAAATAACAGAATAACAAAACTCGATTATCCAGCTTTCCAGCATATTGAAGAGGTCCAGCAACTTTTGTTATCTGGAAATAATTTAGTATTGGTTCCCACCGAGGCTCTCAAGAAGGTACCCTCAATAAAACTCCTTGATCTCAGCCGAAATCTGTTTCATGATCTTCCTTCATTGTCGTTTGATTCGATCAATGTTTCAGAAATCATCCTGAACGAAAACAAGAATCTGTTTGTCATTGGCAGGAAGGCCTTCTACAATATGAATTCGTTAAAAACGATCGAAATTATAGATAATAAACAATTATCATATATTGAACCAGAAGCTTTTGAAAACCTCTTGTCACTGGAGAAATTAGATATTTCAAAAAATAACCTCCAAACTGTTCATCAGGATATTTTTCACAAAATACCATTTATTTCAACACTAAACCTACAAGGAAATCCTCTAAGATGTGCGTGTGATATCAGGTGGGTGCAAGAAATCGTCCAGAATTCCACCAGTGACGTCATCTATGACAACATTACGTGTATAGATGAAAATGATAAAACAAGGTTCTTGGCTATTCTCCAACCCTTTCCTTTGTCTTGTGGTCCTTACATTTTACCACTTTTTCCTCTGCACTCAGACCAACTTCCAGCCTCAACGGTTTCCTTCGTTTGTGCTGCTACAGGAATACCAAAACCAGAAGTGATGTGGTTCAAGCAGGATACAGGAAATTTTACATACAGCGAACACGAAGGTCGCCTAAATATTCACAATGGAGTTTTAAGTATCCACTATCTTCACGTCGAAGACAGCGGAGTATTCGTTTGTATCGCGTCGAATTCTCAAGGAAACACAAGTCGCAGCTTGGAATTGGTAGTTGAGAATGTAAACATTCAAATTACTCCTTTAACGATAGCTTCGACCTTCATAACTTTGTCGTGGAACATGACTAACAATTTCAACAGTGATTACTTACTACAGTATAGCCTCCTCGGTGATGAGAAGGTATTTAGTAAACCAATTGCTATGGGTGTGAAAATCCATTATTTCACTCTCAGCGATCTGGAGCCTGGGGAAACCTACAACATTTGGTTATGCTTACAAAATGGCGGTTTTATAATTAGGCTTAGCTCAGTTCGTGTAACAACTAGAGAAGAAGGTTTTCTCTTCATGCTTGGAATCCATACGAACTACCTTGGTATCATACTTGTCTCAGTTTGTGGTGGTATCGTAGCTGCATCGTGTGTCTGTATGTGTACACTACGTTTCTGCAGGTGGCAGTGTAGGCAACACAACGAGATGGTTCTAAGTGAAACGTCATCACAACGTGGCTTTGCCAAAAGTGACTCTAGTCAATCAGACCTTGCTTTTATGACTTTTGTGAACATGGCGGACGAAACAGGTTTAATGGAGAATGACGAAGAGAGTTATGAGTGATATATTACGTGTCGTGTATGTCGGTTATAAATATATTCATTAACTGGTTTGTATACTTGGAATATTTATTTTCGTAATGTCACTCAACTCAAAATATGTGAAAAACTAAGCAAATTTTATTTTGTGTATTAAACGTAAGTTGTTTTCAGTTATCCAGGTGATTTAAAATAGTTTTAGGTCCAAGTAACTTCGAAAGCTGCAAAAGTAGGCCTACCTAAAAGTATTTTCACTACTTTAGGAATAAATCTCGTTGATCTTATATATAAGTTCTGATTTCAGTAACATTCTTGGTTATACCTGAAGCAAAGAATTCCTATATTTTTCTTGAATTTATTCATTGAAAACAAGATAGATCTTAGTCATTATGCATTCACGACTTTTCACTTTAAACGTTAAACAACTAAATTATTATTATTTCTTTAATATTTTAGTTTATTAATGTTCAATGTTTTGATCGTAATACAACAATTATCTTTAGCTCGTTATTAATTAAATTCTGCTCATTTTCAACGTTACGCCTGGGTATTATAAAATACATGAAGGTCGAAGTGTGACCAAAATATCCACCCAATTAATGTCACCGCTAATCAGCACTTTGCCCCATATAGCATCAAAAGAAAAACAGTCGTTTCAGAACGAAACGAACCTGTAAATCTTCATAATAAAAGAAGTAGATGAGAGATTTGAATAAAATCTGATATTAAAATCAAGTCTATAAGCTTTTGTTTAATCCGTATTTAAACATGTGATCAGGCATCAGGTAACTATTTCAAGCAAAAGAAACATATTAACGATTGGAGACGCTATTTCATAAGTCAAACACAAACATACAATATACTCTTTCGCAGTACACATAAGAACGTAAAGTCTATCAGAATAGGTTTTAGTCATGAACACTTCAATGTTAAACTTTTCACTGATCAATTCAGACTGCAGTGATAATATTTCTCGCGTTTAGTATAAATGGTGAATATTAGTGGTTTCTAAAGCGACATCTATTCTTCATAATTTTATACCCAGATTATTTTATATCTCAGTGATAAATAAGTTGGTATTGATAGAATTAATTATAATAAGATTTAAAAAACTAAAACATATCAAGACAAATATTCTATTAATAACGAGTTTCTAAAACTACTGCATTGAAGGAAGTTCCGGAGAAAATCAAAATTTAAATTTGTAATTAACATAGGTCATAAAATAGGAAATGTGGATTCTGTTGAATAGGAAAATATTGTAAATGATGATGTATTGCTAAAACTGTGTGGGTGCTACTCCCACATATCACTCTCATCCGACCCCCCAGTGGCACAGCGGTAAGTCTACGGACTTATAACGTGGCGACATAGACTGCAACAGCGTGTTGAGGCTCCAAAATGTTTTTAATATAAAGTAATCAACTTCTGTATATGAAATTTGGTTGTTAGCGAATATTAAAAATGTATAAACTGAAATGAGTCCAGATGAACCCAAATATAACAAGAAAATTAAAGCTTGCACATTTAGTCATGAAATAAGAATGTTTATTTCATTAACTTCAGGTTTTTATTGTACATAACCATAAAATTATAATTCTTAGAACATAGCATATTCTATTTAATAACGTATTGGGAAAACAAAGAAGCAAGGCAAGAAGGTTTTTGAACTGACCTTTCTGTATACGTTGTCGCATTATTTAAGTAAGCTATTTCATATAATATGAATGTTTTAATTAAAATAGTAGTGGACTATTTTGCATCCCTATTGGCGCCAGTGATCAGTATTTAATTTTTCCTTCAGGTACTAAAGATCAAACTTTATCTATTTTTCGAATTTCCTTGTGCTATAGACGAGAAAAAAAAATATCAAAACGTAAATAATTCTGTGATGCAGGGTTAACTAAAATGTTATTAATTTTATAAAATGACAAGCATAAATCATATTACTAAAATAAAAATAGTCAGTTAAAATTCTTTATGAGATTGCAAACGGACTAAATTATTTATCTTCAGTATACTATATTTTTGGAACTACTGAAATCAAACTTGATTGTTTATTTGTTATGAATTTCGCGCAAAGCTACACGAGGGCTATCTGCGCTAGCCGTCTCTAATT
>NW_013667327.1:119316-121590 GCF_000517525.1 Limulus polyphemus | reverse complement strand
GCAGCTAGTCATCACCACCCACCGCCAACTTTTGGGCTACTCTTTTATCAACGAATAGTGGGATTGACCGTCTCATTGTAACGCCCCCACGGCTGAAAGGGCAAACACGTTTGGTGGGACGGGGATATAGAGGAAACACTCATTAGGAAGAAGTGAAAAGGCATTCTTATGAGAAAGTAGAAGTTAACTTACATTACAACCCAAGTCATATACGCTGAAGTTTGGTTTAAAACGCGGAAAGAAACGAAATTACAAAGCAGTAAACATTCATGATAAATTTAAACTTTTAACAAAAGGTATTATAATACTTTGATATATATAGACATTAAACATTCCCTCTCATACACCGGTGAGTCAAAAGTAGCAAAATTATTTCTTTGAATATCAAGATAGTTGAATTTATTTCAAAACCATTGAATAAACGTCACGATAAATTATATTAGGTTTTTTCTTTTTTCTTTTCGAGCAAATGACAAAAGAATGAAAATAATTGCTTTACGAAATGGTTCTGTATACAGTATAATATATATATTTTTTAAATTCCCGTATAATTTTTAACTGAAATAAAATAAGTATTAAAATTAGATCCTTAAATGGGATTTCAAACTCTTAAAAGCCTCAAACCTATATCATTAATTAGATCTTAATTGTAACATAGCCAGTGACTGTTTAAAAAATTACCTATATCATTAATTAGATCTTAATTGTAACATAGCCAGTGATTGTTTAAAAAATTACCTATATCATTAATTAGATCTTAATTGTAAAATAGCCAATGATTGTTTATAAAATTACCTATATCATTAATTAGATCTTAATTGTAACATAGCCAGTGATTGTTTAAAAAATTACCTATATCATTAATTAGAATTTTAATTGTAGCATAGCCATTGATTGTTTAAAAAATGCTACTACCTGTTAGCTTTTGCTGTTCATCCTTCCTTTAAAACAATATACAACAAAGTGTGAAGATAAAGAAAACATAATGCTCAATTATTAGTAATGTGAAGGTATAAGTTAAAATATTCAGTTATAAGTAATGTGAAGGTATTCAATGTTTAGGTATTAGAAATGTGAAAGTATAAGTTAAAATATTCAGCTATTAGTAATGTGAAGGTATAAGTGAAAATATTCAGCTATTAGTAATGTGAAGGTATAAGTGAAAATATTCAGCTATTAGTAATGTGAAGGTATAAGTGAAAATATTCAGTTATTAGTAATGTGAAGGTATAAGTGAAAATATTCAGCTATTAGTAATGTGAAGGTATAAGTGAAAATATTCAGCTATTAGTAATGTGAAGGTATAAGTGAAAATATTCAGCTATTAGTAATGTGAAGGTATAAGTGAAAATATTCAGTTATTAGTAATGTGAAGGTATAAGTGAAAATATTGAGTTATTAGTAATGTGAAGGTATAAGTGAAAATATTCAGCTATTAGTAATGTGAAGGTATAAGTGAAAATATTCAGCTATTAGTAATGTGAAGGTATAAGTGAAAATATTCAGCTATTAGTAATGTGAAGGTATAAGTGAAAATATTGAGTTATTAGTAATGAGTTTCTTTTGTTTGTTTGAAGTCAAGCATAAGTCTACACAATAGGCTATCTGTGCTCTGCCCACCACGGGTATCGAAACCCGGTTTCTAGCGTTGTAAGTCCGCAGACATACCACTGTACCACTAGTATTGAGAAGATAAAAGAGACACAATGCTCAGTTGTCAGTAATGTGAAGGTATAAGTGTCAATATTTAGTTATCAATAATATACGGATATAAGAGATACAATTCCCAGTTATCAGTCATGAAAAGGTATAAGAGTCATAATGTTCAATTGATAATAAACAAAATAGGAATTTTCAGCCTGAACTATACCTTAGACTTACGTGACCCAATTCAGAGAACCTGGGATTCATTAATAGCCGTTCCTAATTTTGAACTAATGGCCAGAGGAAATGCAACCATTCAGAACCACAAGTCACCACAAGGATTCTGTCCGGCTCTTTAATAACTGGATTTTCCCATAATTGGAAATGTGAAGCATATTTAAAGGCAACACATTTCGAACCTTTCGAACGGCAGCCTGACACATTATACCACCAGGCCGCGCTCCGTCCGATAACAGACTAAAAATAACTGACATAGACCAAGGTCAACCAATATAAGGTGAAAACGAAGATCTCAAAGTTCGCCACTTTAAAAATCTCTTTGAGCTAATCAACATTACCCAGCACTAACTCTTTGAGCTAATCAACATTACCCAGCACTAACTCTTTGAG
>NW_013667327.1:116651-119097 GCF_000517525.1 Limulus polyphemus | reverse complement strand
CCAACTCTTTGAGCTAATCAACATTACCCACCACCAACTCTTTGAGCTAATCAACATTACCCACCACTAACTCTTTGAGCTAATCAACATTACCCACCACTAACTCTTTGAGCTAATCAACATTACCCACCACCAACTCTTTGAGCTAATCAACATTACCCACCACCAACTCTTTGAGCTAATCAACATTACCCACCACTAACTCTTTGAGCTAATCAACATTACCCACCACTAACTCTTTGAGCTAATCAACATTACCCATTTGGCAATTTCCTAGATCTGTAATTCGCGATCTTCATATATCATGGCAGTAACGTGGATCAGCATTGTTTGGCAATTTACTAGATCTACAATTCGCGATCTTCATATATCATGGCAGTAACGTGGCTCAGCATTATTTGGCAATTTCTAGATCTGCAATTCGCGATCTTCATATATCATGACAGTAACGTGGACCAGCATTGTTTGGCAGTTTACTAGATCTGCATTTTCTAATGCGAATAAGTTTTTACCACTGTTACCAATTCACGATCAGGCTTTTTAAAATATATAATTACTCTGCACAATTGCTAAATACGTTCTGCATTTCTATTAATGTAGATAAATAAGAATTTATACCCACTATTACAAATAAGTAGATTAACAGCTGGATATATCAATAAGGAATTAAGACAGACGTTCATTCACTGTTCTAAGCATTACTTATCAAAAATGTATTTTACAAATGTTGAATACCTTAAAATTTACAATGTTTAAAGTATTGACTGAGCGTGTCCTAGTTGCGTGATCGAACTGTGAATCCGAGGGTTCATAAATCGAGGCTGGTCCGCACTTTGAGACTATGAGTCCACTATTAAAGTAATGATCAAGTTCCAATTTTATGTCAAACAACAGTAGGCAAAGGGTTGGTGGTGGGTAATGTTGATTAGCTCAAAGAGTTAGTGGTGGGTAGCTCAAAGAGTTAGAGGTGGGTAATGTTGATTAGCTCAAAGAGTTAGTGGTGGGTAATGTTGATTAGCTCAAAAAGTTAGTGGCAATGCTGGTCCACGTTACTGCCATGATATATGAAGATCACGAATATCTTTTCCCGGTGAAACAACGGTAACTTTACGAACTTACAGCATTAAAATCTAGGGTTCGATACACCCACCCACCCCCCCAGGTAGATACATCAGAGAGTCCGATATGGCCTTGCTATAAAGAAAAACAATCCTTTTCGGATTTTTTTTAACATGCATTTCTTGAAAAATGAAAATCAATTCTATTTTTTTATCTTCTGAAGGAAGATTAAAGCATTTAATCATGCAGTTAATATCTTGATGTCTTTACATGTCTGACTTATCTCTTAAATATCCCAAAACGAAACTTTCATGGGTCCCTTTCATAAAGAAAAAATAGACAAATGGTGAAAAATGTCACAAATAGTTTAATAGATGAGTCAAACAAAAATGTTGACATTCATGTTTTACAAGTAACTGCTGAGAGTTTTAAATTATTGTTATTTTTGCCAAGTTTGGAGAACAAATTAGAACGAAGCTATTATTACTTATTTGAAATACTTTTATATCAATTACTTAATATAACACAATATATAATCAATATCTACAAGAACGAAAGAATGTGTAGATGTTAATTAGAACAATAATACGGATCTTTACCATATGTTTATGGGTTGTAACTCGATCGATACGGATATTTACCATATATTTTCAATAATACAATAATGTGTGAATACTAATACGGACGTTCATCACACGTTTTCAAACTGTAAGAGCACTCTGTACACATTTCAAACCTTTTCATTGTTATAAGCGCCTAAAAATAAATTAATAGTACTTTATATTAATAATTTGTATATACTAATACAAACGGCGCCTCGAACATACGAGAGCTGAGGCGCCAGGAACGACATGTTCATGTATTTGTGGTTCATACCAAATCCCCGACCATCCGTACACTGTCGCCAAGGGCAGATTTATTGTCGGAGGAAGGATATTTGTACATCCATATTGTTAAACGGTGTACAAATAAAAAACAAACACAAAATTTCGGACAAATGGAACTGTCAGTCTCTCCAGAGAAGCGGAAACCCTCCCATAAGAAACGTTTAAAATTGCTTTTTTAATAGTTATAACTTTACTTGATTCACCTGGATCGATTATTAAGTGTATGTCTCTAGGGATTTTAACACCAATGTTCCAAATTTTGGTTAACTGTTATCCTAAAAGAAGCTTTATTATAAACATATTTTCTTAATATAAGAGGTTTTCAACTACAAACGAACGTTTCCACTTCAGTACTTAAGCTCCCTTAAGTACTAAAGCAATGAACTTTATAATATGCCATCATTCAGACCATTTCATTGAACTAATCATCTTCTGTGAGGATTTATTTCTCTTTATGTATGTGTCATATATATGTGTGTGTGTGTTGTCATGGCTTAAAA
>NW_013667327.1:94874-115822 GCF_000517525.1 Limulus polyphemus | reverse complement strand
TTTCATTTGATAAACACGTTTAGATTGAATGGTAATTTATAATCAGTCACAAGAACGTCGAATCTGAATCACTTGAAAAAAACACGGGGTGCTTAACTTTTTTCCAGGTGTATACAAACGAACGTTTCCACTTCAGTACTTAAGCTCCCTCCACTAAAGCAATGAACTTTATAATATGCCATCATTCAGACCATTTCATTGAACTAATCATCTTCTGTGAGGATTTATTTCTCTTTATGTATGTGTCATATATATGTGTGTGTGTGTGTGTGTGTGTGTTGTCATGGCTTAAAAAACTCAAATATAGCGTAACCTGGAGTTAAGCTTATTCCATACACGATCAATGCAACGTAACGTTTTGACGACGATTATATTAGCACGAAACTCATAAATATATATCGTTATAATAAAGTTGAAGTGTTTCCCATCATCAGTAAAGAAACACACATTTTAAGCAATAACTATTTATCTTGTACATGGTTATTCAATAAAACACTCCAATAAAGACCCTCGCCTTAAAATTTCTATTTGCAACACCAGAGGTGTCGCTAGGTAATTAAAAGATTCGGGGCTCGGGTCCATAGTATCGATCATGATTTCCTATTCTGATTTTTTTCAAGACACCAACTGGGGATTCAGGGCACTGTCAAATAGAATCGGGGCATGGGTCCCGTGTGCCAGTGCCAAGCGACGCCTCTGTACAACAATATGTATCACAATATATAAACAAGAAACCTGAGAATCCTAGCGCTTTCTGGAATTAGTACTTCCTTCTAGGTCTCCCTTCCGAAAACACTTGGGCTATTGGGTTTCATATTTTCGTGAAATCACTAACATACAAGCTTGTAGATCTTATTCGTATTACTGTCGTGATTTGTGAAATATAAAGTTTTAATTGTTGGAAGAAATATATAAATGTAAACAAAGGGAAAATGTGGTATTGTTCATTCTCCTGAAAGTTTATTTTATGGTTCTACGTTTCAGCCTTAGACCCACATCAGACAACTGAATGGAGTAAGAATCAGTTGAAACAGTGACGAAACACAGCATACCCGACTAGAGATCACTACAAAACTTTCATGTAACTATGTGAGATGTTTAAATTGGTGAAACAAGGACTATTAGGTTTAATAAAAAAATAATAATGTTACTTTTGATTGCGAATGTTTTTTTTTATCATGTCTCTCCTGCAAAGTTCATTACGGAAAACAAATCCGAGGCATGCGAAAATAGAATTTTCATTATTTACGTTTCTTTCTGACTCATAAGCAATCAGAAAAGTAGCTGAACTGCTAATTCTGCTGAGTAACACATAAATAAACACATTCATTTTCATCAAAACATTACGGATTTCAAATGGAAGTTGGTGTATGGATTATTTAATTGCAAAATTAATGAGCGTTTTTGTTTCTTTTTTTAAGTCCCGAGGTTGCTTACGACTGTTGGGGCACTTTAGATTCTGATGCAACATTGGTGATTCTCGGGTAGATTACCAGGTGGCGCCCATCTCCTAAACAGCTAACTGTTCTTAATTTAGCAGTAAAGTACTATATGGAAGGCACCATACACCGCCAATACTTGGGCTACTCTTTTACCAACGAACAGTAGAATTGACCGTCACATCATAATATCCCCACGCCTTAAAGGAGCGAGCATGTTCGGCGATGGGGATTCAAGCTCGAGACCCGCAGACTGCAGATTGATCGTTCTAACCACTAGCCCCACCCCCTTTTCTTCTGCGACTTGACAATTCAAAAAAAGAAATCCCTAATTGCAAGTCTAGTTGGGACGAGGTGTCCATGTAGAGCCCACTGTCTGACATTTGTAGGAATGTAATTACAATTGGTGGGAATAAACGACTACCCATGGGTTCACTATACCTTTTGTTAATGATAATTGCTACTAAACCTGAAGTACTTATGAGTAGAATGTATATTACAATTATGCTTGTCATAATACATTAGTATCAGGCCTATTACATTTTTAAACACTAAATTCCTTATCTTATCCCTTAGAGATGTTCAATAATTAAGAGAGTGTATAATAATAGATTCCAACCACACTACGTTTGTCATACCCATTGCCGACGACATAATACCAGGATTACAAGGTTTATTAAGTAAGTTAATGTATCTACATAAAAACATTCCAACGTTGGAACGATTACTACGACAGATTACTACGACAAGCCTAACGTGGTAACGTTAACAAACATGTTAGAATTGTTATCGTAGTATTTTATTTTGATTTGGTTGTTAGATTTGTTGTCAAAGCAACCTGTACTTTCCCTTTTAATAACCTCGTTTCAATGTTCTCATATTAATAAAAACTCTTGCTTCCTAAACTTTATAAGTCTGTTTTTTGTTGTTCATTTGACCCATGGTTGTATTGAAACATATACATCTAGAATAAGAAAACCTACAATTAAAAGATTTATTGAACACTTTCAATCGTATGTTCGTCTTACAATATGTTAGTAAATTCTTTAGGTCAGTTGCACTGACAATTATTATCTCAAGTCTCTGTAGGTCAACAGATGATAGAATAGAACATATACCCTGTTTCAATGACTTCTTACTGTAGAGGATCTTAAATATGAATAATTTAAATTCCGGTTAGAAAGTGCCAGGTAATTGTTGTTTAGTTTATCAAAGTTATGCAAAGGTGCTGAAACTCTTTTCTATGACCATGGGAGCAAAGACAGTGAACTGAAAAAGATGTATCTAACATATATTTATGTATATGATCTTCAGGTGTAAAAGCGTATGATGTAAGCCTACAAACGAAACATAACGCTATAAGTTTTCTTATGGAAAAAAACAACGAACATTTATTATTTTATGTGTTATTTTTTATTCTACTATATAATCTTATGTGTTAAAGTCGTTTAGAAAATCACTATTGCATTAACATAAATTCGTTTAAATAAGAAAGGAAACAAGAGCCCATTGTGGCGTAATTATATGAGTTTCGAAAGCTACCACGAACTCATGGGTAATGCAACACTAGGATCTTCATGTATTGATTCAACTATATCCACTGGAAATTGGGACAGCTTTGCTGTTAAGTATAAATTTCGTTTTTTCAAATTATTTCTGAATTGTCCAGGAAGATCAATATCTCTGTAAAAAACTTGAAGTGTAGTGAAACTTTTCAACGATTGAAATATAAAACATTTCTCTCAGAAATTACAGTTTTGGTGTAAATAAATGTCACGTTGTCAAGAGTATCACCTGTCGATACGGTCTATTGGTAAAACTACGAAGTTTTTTCATGTGATTTTGAATACACAAGAGAAGCATGTCCACGTAGGCTAATGTTCTCCCTCGCCAGTAGACACTTAGCCCCAAACTTTCGTTTTAAAAATCAAGAGTTCATGTTAGCCTTGATTATCGTTGTTCAGTTAGGTTTTAGTTCACGTTAGCCTTGATTATCTTTGTTCAGTTAGGTTTTAGTTCACGTTAGCCTTGATTATCTTTGTTCAGTTAGGTTTTAGTTCACGTTAGCCTTGATTATCGTTGTTCAGTTAGGTTTAATTCACGTTAGCCTTGATTATCGTTGTTCAGTTAGGTTTTAGTTCACGTTAGCCTTGATTATCGTTGTTCAGTTAGATTTTTTGTTGTGTTTTGTTTTTACATTTCTATAGACGTTTAATGTTCTGGTCAGGTTCCTATGACAAGTCGCGTTTTCCTCTTACGACGGTCCACCGGTACGTCAGCGGTACGTCTACGGACTCACGATTCCCCGTGGTGGTAAGAGCTCTGACAGTCTAAAACAAACAAAGTCTTACTGCGATGTCACCAGACGTTTATCATTCTTCTTCTAGTCAGGCTCCTTTATCAACTAACGTGTTCGTCTAACGATGGTAGTGTAAGTATTTACCATTTCTACCAACATCTGCGTATTCAAGTAACTAGGTTTGTTTAATGTATCAGTGACAGCATAGTTCAACTCTGTAAATAGATATGAACATTAATGTAGTTTTAGATCAAAGACGAACAAGTTGCACTTCACATGACAAAGAATATAATAACAGAGTGCGTGTTGTAATCTATGGTCAAGTATTATCTTCTAAGAAAACTAATTCAGTACAGGTTTAAGCCAATTTCCATAAGCATGGTAATGTTTGGTATAGATGTTTAATTAATTATAGAACTTGTGTAACAAATTGTTCATTTCTACTGGGGAGCCAAATTGGCTTATGCAGAAAATAATTATAATAAAAATAAACACTTCGGGGTATAAATATTCATTTTACACACAGTTGACGTTCCAGATTCTTGCTTTTACAATCCGCTCAACAAAGAAAGCAACGAAATAAAATGCTACTTGCTGTTTGACTTAAACGTATGCATTTGAAAGCACGTGCTTCTGGGGGAAACAGTTGGATCGAAACATCGAAAACATTAAGCGACAAATTTTATTCTAATGGCTCTGAGAAGGGCGGTTTTAAAAACGCTGTTTTAGATCTACGTCCTTTGAGAATGGTTTAGTAAACGTTCGTTTAATTACAGTTAATCCTTTGACCACCAAAACAGAAGAGATTAACTCCACTAATAACCCTTTACATCCAGGATGTTTGAACCATGACTTTCATTCTATCATTGCACATTCAAATATTTAAAAAAAAAAACACTTAATGTGAAATTTGACAAACAAACATTTCCAGTTATGAAAAACCAAAACAAATTGCAACTGAAATGTATAACTGTAAAAGTGAGGCATCACATATAGGTTTACATGCTCTTTATCTTTTATAAAATGGCCGACATTTTAGTTTCAAGATGATCCAGGGTACATCCATAAACTTCGGTATCTTTCAAGGAAGCATACTAGGATGATAGGCATCAGTATTTCCCCTCCTTATGATGAAATGTTTATTTTTATAATGCAACGACGCATTTAGCAACACGCGTATGACGTTATTTCCTGGCAACTGCTGAAATTTAACATATTTAGTGTGAATTTTTGGTAACTGCTATTTAAGAAAAGAAGTAAGTTTAATTATAGATAAAAACTAGCGTGGATTTGTTAAAGATGGTATAAAATTAAAACCACAAAAATTGAGAAAATTAATGAGATAGAAATCTCTATCTTCTTCCTTTCTAGTAGGCCATTTTAAGAAAAACTGATGTATGGTTGCTATGTTCTAAGAAAAATATATAATATGCTAAAGGTAAGCTAAGCTAATTAACGAAAATATCCAAACTTTCACAGTGGCAATGGTGTAGTGGAATGTATACATAATGCATGTTACACTTAAAATATGCAACTAATAAAAATATATAAATACAGAATACTGTGAGCTGATGTAAGTGGACTTTGATCGAAACCAAATTCTGTATAGCTACAATAATATTTCCTGAACTGTAACAAAAACATAACTATAAAAATCACAGTTTATTTTACCTGTTGAAAAATTGCTTCCTTTAGTGCAAAGCAGCGTTATATTCGACGCGGGGATCGAACTCTAGTGAGGACTCTATTGAAAAGTCACTTCAGATATACGACATGTGCAACACGTTCATGACAACAACAAAAAGACATATATACTTTCAACTTGAACGATAGATTATACGAAACATTCGGGTCAGAGACGCTCAATATTAAGGCATAATCAGCCTTAATTTAGAAGGCGTCCGTATTAATTGTTTGTTTGGAACCTTTTAAAAGAGCGCGCAACAATGAACCGTATATTTTCGACCGAATTCATCGCCCGTGATTGGCCTGGTCAGGGGAGAATGGTAATACTCTGACATTCAAGCTATCATTTGGAAAAACAAAAACACCTCCTTGTCTCATAAGCTGAACATTGGCAGAGACAAGTAGGACACCTTGCTCTAGAACTGTGGCATAACGAGCAGCAGTGCCAGACCCTTCACATAACACCAGTTGTGATCATCGTGCTGCTCAAATGGCACCCTAACACCACAACAGAAATACCGACATATTTCGTGTAGTTTTCAGAGGGTTCAACAAATTTCCTGAGTGCATCCTCTGAGAATTGTGCAAATTTGAGCCCACCAGAAAAGAAATTTGTATCAAAAGGCTCCCAGGAAGATGTGATAGTATATATGATGCCCACTGTTGTTGCCTGTTGTCTGGATTGAGGAGTGACTTCCTACCGTTATAATCCATGCTATGAAGATAGCTTCATATGGTATTTGGATACGCTTCCATTTCTTCTGTAACAATAATAACCGTTTTTTATTCTTCACACTTCTCCTCACAGAACGAAGAGCCAGTTTTGTTAGTTCTGGATATCCAGTCCCTATAGAAACCGCTGCTTTCCTACGTGACTGGAACTACATTTCACTGTTTACAGTGAATGTCGGTAATTCAAATGATCTGTCCACTTTCAGTCGTTCAGCTATACGACCTTGTGGACATATTGTTAGTTCTAGGGACCCTTCGTTTGTTGCACGACTATTTGTATTCTGCGATTTTCTCTGAACTATATCTCTATTCATGCCCCCCAGTGACACAGCGGTTATGTCTGCGGACTTACAACGCTAGAAACCGGGTTTCGATACCCGTGGTGGGCAGAGCACAGATAGCCCTTGTGTAGCTTTGTGCATAATTAAAAACAAACAAACAAACTCTATTCATATGTTGGGCTTATGTGTATATGACGCAATGGAGGTGGTCAATTTGCATTCCCAGGGAGTGTCTATTTACTTATTCGTAGGTTATGTACATTATTCGTTATTATATATGCTGAACAAACCATTGGCATCAATAGTCAATATTTTTTCTATAGATGAAAAACAAACAGTGAACGCAGGAAAGAAAAAAAATACCAATTCATAAGACGGAAAAAAAAGATATTCAACTCATAGGGAATTCAAATAAGAATTCATCTTAGATAAAAAATATATATTGAACCCATAAAGTGTGAAAGCACGAATTTATGTCACGGAACAAAAATATTCAACAGAAAAGGAGCTCAAATCACGACACAAACAACATAAAACAAAGTAGAAAATGAAATAACAGAACAAAACAAAGACACTCAACTCACAGTGTATTTAAGTGAGGATTCGTAACACAAAACATCTTAAATATACAAAAACAATAACACAAAAATAACACCAAAGAAGTATATTTTAATGGCAAACCATGTTAGTTTTTCAAATCTTAAATACACACACAAATAAATAAAAGAAATACACATACAAAATACTCGAAATATTTCTATCCACAAATTGGCGTAAAAGCTTTAAAACCACTTGCGTTGAGCTCATAAATGTTCATAAATGAAACGACTCTCTTTATACATTTGCACAGAAAGGCGCCCCCAGTGGCACAGCGGTATGTTTGCGGGCTTACAACGATAGAAAATGGGTTTCGATACCCGTAGTGGGCAGAGCACAGATAGCCCATTGTGTAACTTTGTGCTTAATTCCAAACAAATACGTCATACTAAAAGTACCAGATAACACTTTCAATTAAAATATAGTATTAGCTAGCTGTAGTAAAAGGTTTAATTTACGCATCATATATGTTCCGTTGTTGTAGATACCTTAAAAATAAACGTTTGTGAAGTACATGTGTCTTCCAAGCTCCTCGAGCCATTATAGACAAATGCAATTTTCTCACACACCAATGCTTTTAAACACTTTAGCAAATAGAGTGCGTCATACATGTCGCTACTCTCTACTGAATTTCAGGATCACGTTTCCTTGCAGAAGTTTTAAAGAGAATTTTCCCTGCATTATTGGATAAGTGAGAAAATCTAAATTTTTTTTATTTTACTTTTTCATAGATTCTAATAGTCAGTTTACATTTCAATTTTGTGAAAGTAAACTTGTCAATAAATCTCGTCCTTCATAAAACATGGGAAACGCTTAAATATATCATGTACATAAGCTAGCTATATAACTAACGAATGGGCGGACGGATAGACAAAACACGTTTCTGTCTGTTCGTTTGTCTGTCTGAAGTGAGCTGTAATAAGTGCTAAAATCTGACCCTACGTATGCGTTCCAATTGGCAGTATCATACTACATCATATCTTATAACAGATAGATTGGTTTAAAATGTTTATTTAAATTACTAAAATTAAACATATGCACGAATATCTAAATTCAAAAGCCTCAATTTCTTGTTTTGTTTTGTTTTTCAAGTTGGATATCCCACGAAAATATGAATGTTTTTATTTAATTTTTGTTTTACTTCTCGTACGAAGCACTGAATGAAAGATTTGAATGTGTGAATATTTTCGATTAAATCATGTCTGGGTTTATTAGGTAATGTTATCAACCCATGCTTCAATATAATGGCAGAGTACAGCGTATCATAAACCAGGAAACTTGAAATGTAGTCGTGGTGAAAATCAATCAGAATGTTTAGAAAAATACTCAGAAGTCCAGGAATATTATATACTAGCCGTTCTTACCCGCGTTCCCGGGTATTACCTGTTTTATATACCGCTTCAAAAGTTAATTTAAAGGGCGAAAACTGGTGAAGTTTGAAAAACCAATAAGCGATAAAATCAAGTAAAACTTCAAATATTTCTTTATTCCTACATAACTATTAATGTTTCCATTTCGGATTCAATTAATTTAAATCGTAAAATCCAAAGCATTACATTGAGCATTTCAAAGAATATTTTGTCTCTCATATTTCAGCACAACTGATGAGTTCTGGTATTGACTTGCGGGAGACAAAAGATCCATTTAAAATGCTTATAAAATATTAAATATATTTTTTAACGCCTCTGACTGTATATAGTAATGATGATACAGCATTATATAATAAAATAATTGAATAAGAAAATTAAAATATAATTCGCGCTAGCTACAATTAATGAAAAACCACGATCAACGTTGTAATATTATCGGTGAGCAGGTATCTGGAAAACAACTGCCGTAATTGCACCCAAAAATTGTTAGGGTTATTCCATCTATCGGATATAATCCATAGCACCCATAAATATGGTAGCATGCAAAACAAAATCAGAATTTTTCATATGTGCTTAAGCCCATAAAGTCTTGAACCCTACAACAAATCACAGCCTGTAGCTTATTCTGGGTATTGTTATTTGCTCTATTGTATCATTTAATAAAACAATAGTGAATACAGATTTCAGTTACCCAACACTAATAGGTTTCGAAGTTAACTTTTTCTGACTCCATAAACGAGGATTGGCCATATGAAAGAGTTGTGGGTCTAATAGGTTTCGAAGTTAACTTTTCCTGACTCCATAAACGAGGATTGGCCATATGAAAGAGTTGTGGGTCTAATAGGTTTCGAAGTTAACTTTTCCTGACTCCATAAACGAGGATTGGCCATATGAAAGAGTTGTGGGTTTCGATTTGGTTTGGTTTGAATTTCGCCAAAGATACACGAGGGCTATCTGCACTAGCCGACCGTAATTTAGCAGTGGAAGACTAGAGAGAAGGCAGCTATTGATCACCACCCACCGCCAACGCTTGGGCTACTCTTTTACCGACGAATAGTGGGATTTACCGTCACATTATAAAGCCCTCACGGCTGAAAGGGCGAGCATGTTTGGTGGGATTCGAACCCTTGGCCCTCAGATTGCGAGTCGACCGCCCTAACCACCTGGCCATGCCGGGGCTGTGGGTTTCGGAGCTGGCAAGCAGGACTCGGAATCTTAAAGACCAGAAAAAAGAAAGACAAATGTTAGACATAATGAAAGAGATAACAGACCAAATATTACAGATTACATGCAAGAAATAAAAATGATGGTAAATACATTCATAAAGACTAGAGAAAAAGACAAATGTTAGACATAACAGATCAAGTATAGGTTACCTAGAAGAATAATGGTAGACGAAATAAGGTTGATGAGTATTACAAATTAAAGTCAGGACTTACGGTAGCGAGAAAAACAAGATAAACTGTAATTGTACGGTCAGTATTACACATCAGATAGAAGACTGATTGTAATCGAAATAAAGTCAAAATAATACTGATGATAAACAGACAGTATCATATATCAATAAAAAAAATTAGTGATACGTTCCACTAACTTTGTTTTTACTATTAGCAGCACTAATTTGTGACATTGCTGAATGTCACCAGTGAGTAACCATGTTGAATCTGTTTTTGTTTTAAGAGTTCCACTAACTTTGTTTTTCTATAAGTTAATGTATCATCATTAACCATGTTGAGAATATCACCATTAACCATGGAGAAATATATTATACTTTGGTAGTTTTTTTTTAACCATTTGGTTTTAATAAAACTATTTTCACTTTTTGTGTTTCGAAGTTAATTTTGTCAGGTTCTTAAAACAGCAACAGATTCAACATGGTTACTCAATGGTGACATTCAGCAATGCCACAAATTAGTGCTGCTAATAGTAAAAACAAAATAGTAAACATTGTAAGAACGTTATGTCGTAAACTAACATAAACAATGTGTTATTTCACAGCACAAAATGAAATTAATATCTAACACAACTGAATAATGTATCGATATAAAGAAACAAATTCCTAGTTGTTTTATAAATATACTGTTGTGGAAAACAACATAAAAAATGAAGCCGATGATACTGTCAAAACATCAAGACCTCATTCAAGATTAGTGATAGCTGTAATAAAGATAATGATATAACACAGATCACGAACAACAGTAATAATAACAATACAAACTAATTACAGAACACAGATAGAAACGTATTACTTGTTATAATGATGATAATTCAGTCTTTAATATAACTTCAAGGGAATAAGAAGTGGTAGTTACAATAATGATAATTATATAATCAGTAACGCAGCGTGTATATAGATTAACATTAGCCCAAATGGTGGTACAAGAATAATAGAGATTACGTGGAATAATGATGATAGATGTAATAACAGCGAGAAACCTTAAATTAGTTTACACTAAGTTTTTCCTTCTTCTTCCTTGCAAGTTTTAAATATAATTTCGTGCACTTCTTCATTTATTGTTAAGAGCAAAACTACACAATGACTTTTAGCGTTATAAGCCCTCAGATTTATAGATAAGGCACTAAGGGGAGTGCCTTTATTTGAGAATGACATTGAAAAATTTTTATATTACCTAAACGAGTACTACTCTACAAATTAAATAGGCCTAACAAATTAACCAATGAGTGTCAGACACAAATTTTAATATAATGCATATAATATTTGTGAAAAGTAACTTTATAAAACGTAAAGTACTGTTATACAGAATTTCATCGAAACAAGAAGAGCTATAAGTTTCTTCGGCAGCTGTCTGAGGTAGTGTCTTCAAGGAGAGGAAATAAAACATCCGTTAGGAAATAAATATCACGAATGAACATAAACCTGAAACAAACCACTAAACATTCGTTTCGTTAACTCTGTGAGCTTACCGAGGAAACTGAAGCAGACATTAATTTTACATGACAAGACCTCAACTGTAAATAATAGCTCACGATCTGAAAACAACTGCTGAACAAAAAGGAATAAAGCAACTGAGGAAATAACGTATTAAGTCCACTTGGGAGAACAAACAGGTGTATTAATGCATGATACAAAGAGATGGAACTAAACTATAGTTTTTAGTTGTGACAACAATAATAAAAGCTAACAGATACGAAAATACCGTCATTCATACTAGAAAACAAGACAATCTCATTTTGACTATTATGTCAGAAGTACGCCCATATATCAAGCTGTTACAATATTGAGCCAATATCGGATCTGTTATTAACTACCGGTATAAAAATTTATCAAGAGCAAGCCTACTCAAAGATTTTTAAAAAATCCGCGAGTACTTCCCTTCCTTTTCAATAACTTTTTAGTTAGAATTGCATAATCCTCAGATTGAGGATGTCTATGGAAGAAAGGACAAAAATAAACCACAAATGTTTTTTTGTTTTTTGTTTTTTCTGGCTGCTAATAGTAAAAATAAAATAATAAACACTGTAAAAACGTTGTGTCGTAAATTAACATAAACATTGTGATATTTCACAGTACAAACTTGAATTAAATTTAACACAATTGACTGTTGTATCGATATAAGCACACAAATTCCGAATTGTTTTAAATATATTATGTGCTGTAAAATTACATTTTTATTATGTGTATGTAAATATTAATTCACCGAAAAGATTTGTCATCAGCCAACACATTTGTTTTCAGTTTTGTTAACCCACAATGACACGGTTAATCTTGTGTTGTAGCCATTCAAACAACAAACTTGTACAATAGAATACAAGTTGTGCTGTTTTTAACAAAAGTGTTATTACAGTGTAATATGTAACAATATAAATAAGTTATTTACATAGAGACAGCGTTAAAAATCATTGTTTCACACTTCGTAACATGTTAAGTAATAAAAACAAATCTAACAAGGTTAACGCCAATTATATTACAAATCAAGCAACTCTTTAACACTATGGTTACAAACACCTGACATGACCTGGTGGTTAATGCGCCCAATTCGTAATCTGGGAGTCGCAGATTCGAATCTCCGTCACCGAACATGGTGGCGTTGTAATACGACGATCAATCCCACTATTCATTAGTAAAAGAGTAGCCCACGAGTTGGCGGTGGGTGGTATTTCCACTAGTCCATCACTTCAAAACTAGGGGCGGCTAGTATAGATAGATCTCGTGTAGCTTTACGCGAAATTCAATTCAAATCAAATCTTGTATTCCCTAAAGTATATAAAAAGGGAAGCAATAAAAAACGAAATTAACAGTGAATTAAATACTATAAAGAACAATGTTGATGGCAAATTGTCATTTGCAAATGTTCTTGTTAAAAAAAGAAACACGGGCTTCTAAATCTCTGTATTTGTAAGAACACTCACAATGGGCTATATATGTTCCTTAAAATCCCCCCTTACGATCAATGTCAAAAGATAGTTATATGAAAAGCTGCCGTTCGTACAAATAAAATCATAAGTTCCAACGTCAATTGTTTGAAAACAGAAAATGACAACCTTAGATTTCAGTTTTACGTACAAGACAATTTTCCCTCCTATTTTTGTTAATAAAGTAATTGTTTCCTTTAAAAATAAGTCACAAATTGACATAGAAAATTATTCGTCTGAATATATCCCTGTCCTTGTATTTAAACAGGTTACCCTTTTGTATGGATGTCTGCTCCCAATAGGGATTGTACCCTAATTCCCAACTATACTTGAGAGGCACAGAAATTCCTGTGGTGGCTGTGACGAAGATCTTGGGGCTTCTCTTTGACAGTAAGCTGGTGACTTTCATTACACATACTTAAGGTCTTCCACCTCCTGGAGAGAGGATAAGTGTCCTATGCTTAAAACCAATCCTGCCTAGGCTATGGACTCTGCTATGAAGATGTTAAATCTTGAACATCATAAGGGGCTTCCTACGCTTCTCTATTACAGAATTTGTACACAGTATCTTTTGAACCTTCATTTCACCGTTATCTCAACCTTGAGCCTTTGCGTCCATTCGAAGTTGAATGAAGTGAATCTGAAATTGGATGGCATTACTGAATCCAATAATCAGTCCATTGTCATCTTTAATTAAATTACGTGAAGAAGTTCGATATTTCTGATTAGAAGAACGGACTTCTCTTTAATGAACTTCTCTCAGGCCATTCTTATGCACCAGATTTTATGGATGGCTCAAAGTCATGTGATTCTGTGGGCTCTGCAATTAAGTTGTTACTCACAGGATCAACCTTACAGATTATGTGCTCACTGCTGAGGTTTACGTAATCTTTCTTGCCGTTTATTACGTAGAAGTAAAGTAGTATACTAATTGTCTACAATCTATATTAGCTCATTTATCTCTTTGAAAGCCCTTGAATCACTTAACATTTGGTCTTAACTCTTCAATTATTTTTCTTTAATATTGAGAAACAACTAGTTAGTTTTTGTCAGTCGTTATCCAAGAAATAAATTTTGCTGATACTTCAGACAAATCAGCATCCCTTCACTAACGACGTCATACTTTTACCTCTTTCATATGTGGATTATCAGCCTATCACCATGCAACGTTTCATGCCGGTTATCAGGTGGTTTGAGTTGAGCAACAATACCACAAGGTTTTCCAAACCAAACCTACATATACTGATTACGGCCTAGTTTGCACAATGAGTAAAGGAATAAAGTTGTCCTTGTTGGGGTCCACATTGGTCACAGGTTTCTTACTCATTATTATCTCTGGCATTATTATCTTGCTAATGTGACACTCAAGTCATAATTTTCCACTTTTTGTTTCCTACCATCGCTACAACGGTCAATGCTGTCACCATTAGACGTACTGTCTTGATTTCTGATATTTCTTAGTTTTTAAGGGTTATACGCATTTTTCCTCTTTCTCCTAAAAAAAACTAATTATCTTATATTTTTATTTCATTTTATTAATGTATTAACATACAACAATTTGTTTGTTTGTTTGTAATTAAGCACAAATCTACACAAATGTCCGCAGACATAACGCTGTACCACTGGGGGGGGGGGGCAAAATACAACAGAAAATGTTGTTTAGTAGATACTTTGAATGAAAACAAACGAACAAACAACAGTCGCAGAAGCCTTATTATAATCAAATAACTTAGACGACTGAGAGAAATCTTGTAAACATAACCTCCAAACAGAGGCAGACAAACCTCTATCTTACGAAAGAGATATACTATGGTGCAAATGTTTAGTTAAGAAAATAACATAAAGATGATATTCTAAGGGACTTGTCTTCGATAAGGATTTATGTCAGTATGTCTAATACGCTGCCTAACTTCACTTTTAAATGAAGATTGTAGTAACAGCAAACAATCTAAGCACTATCTTGGGAAAAGTGTATTATAGAGAATTTTGTTTCTTTTTGGTAAATTGTTGATCTAGTTTTTGATCTGTCTTGTACCTTAGAACTTCCAGTTTATTAAACAGGTTAGATCAAAAAATTATATATAATTATATTTTTATACATCATTTTATGGTTATTAAATTTGTTGTATCACAAACAAAACATGGTAGTTCATAATAGGGATTGCCTATTTGTTTTTCTTTAATATTATTGAATATTTTCCGCCAGCCTACATCAAAAATAGCTTTGAGTATTGTAATAAAACGTGAGCAATATTACTAAACGCATCGTTGCTCATTGTGTAGAATAGTTTTAAGGTTTCTTTTACTGCCTAACAGATAACAGCGGCTGTATTGCCAGGGACACTCAATCATTTTAATGTATTCTGTGGTTTATATGGAGTCTTATAATCTACTACATCCACACGAATATAGCTGCGTGCAGGTCCTTAATGTAATTTAATGTTTATATAGCGGGCATGACATATGTACCATAGCGATCATTAACTTATTGTTGCAACTGTATTGATATCATTTATTTATGTATAGGATTCCTGCCATTTTGGACAAGACGCTGCTCACAGGATCATGGTTTTTTACCACTGCATAATCAATTTCGGCTGTCTCCCACAATAGAAATCTTTAAGCCACAGTTCAAAAGATAGCACCAAGCTCAGTTTCGGATCGGCAATTACGTTAATGGCTGATGTAAGTATCGAATTATAGCCAACACTGCGTGACTGCGAATTTTGTAGATACTGAATATAGAGTAGCCATCCTTGAAAATGACTTTAAGGAGTGGCAAGAACCGTGCAAGCAGGAGATAGAAACAGAAATTCTATAGGTATATATTTTATTTAGAAAGTATTTAGTTTCGGATAAAGTATGCAGCGATGGCCCATTAGAGTTAAGCGTCTTAAAAGTATCACGACCCAAACTCGATCATAAAGGGAGGGGGAGAGGTATATTAATATAGTGAATTTATAATCGCTAATTAACACGTTTTCGACCGTGTAGAGTTTGCATAATGTCGCTCTAAGAGAAAATCTGGCCAGCTGCAGCTAAACCGTGACCAGTCTTACTATGGTCAGCGGAGAGGAGAAAGAAATATATCAACTATGAGAAATATTTAAAATGCTTATTTGTATACATATGTTATTATATTATGACAGATTGTCTTTTATTTGAATTGAATATATATATACGCATGCAACTGGAAAAAATCATATGGCTATCTATAAATATAAGACTTTACAACTTAAAAAACTATAAAAAGTGTATATGTATATAGATATAGATACTAGCCAACATTCATGCATGCATGTATAAAATGGCTACAAAATACAGTCCATGCACCATTCTAGTATAGTTCAGTAGTCCCTCCAGTCCAGTGTTTATAGATTTCCCATATAGTTACAGGATATAAATATAGTAGTTATATGTATTTTACAAGTACATATATAACATGAGATACGTTGATCACCACGAATCATAGTGATCATACATACAGTACCACTATCAATGATATCAGGAGCAATAGCTATCCAATCTGTATGAAGCCAATTCAAAGGTTATCATTGTTTTCCAAGTGAGCATCATACGTATTTCATTAAACTCAACTGTTTCAAATAGTACAGTATTGCTATTATACTTTTTTATGTCCATGGAGACATGGAGCCAAAATAGGGATTTTAAGCTTGAGGAAATAATGTCAACACTATGTCTCAAACCTTAAGTTTGTTTGTTTACTTTCTTTTGTGATTGCATTTCCACTTTAAGCTACCTACCTTGTTTCTGTATTTTTTTAGGAAATCCCTATTCCGCCTTTCTAAATTAAAAATTGTTAATAATCTTTTAAACCTTACATTGAAATAATAATAGGTTTACAGAGGGCTAAATAACGTTCATTAAGTTGTTTTTCATAACCACTGGTTCGCAACTGCATTAATTTATATATTAATCAGTATATCTAGAAAAAGAAAGAGAGGTCGAAAGAGGGTGTATGTGATTCAATGAGCAGAGTTTATTAATTTAGGAGCATGAACTGATTTTTCCCAATCGTGCAACTTACTACACATGATAAAAGAGCCTAACAAAACAAAAGTCTTACTCGCCGCCTGTGGGACATTGTATTTGTTAATGCAAGGGTGTTCAGGTGGAATCAAAAGGGATTCCTTACATTTTCTCTCAAGAAAGCTATGACACTTCTAGTTGTTTCTCTGAATTTTCAGCCCCCCCCCCCCAGTGGCACAGCGGACTTACAACGCTAGAAACCGGGTTTCGATACCCGTGGTGGGCAGAGCACAGATAGCCCATTGTGTATCTTTGTGCATAAATTCAAACAAACAAACAAACTGAATTTCCATCACGCCACCTAAACGTAGAAGGTTTAATTAACTTATAAATTACTACAATTTCGTGCCAGTGGTTATGAAAAACAAGTTAATGAAAGTTGTTGAAACTTAAGGAAAAAACTTAATTCAAAAAGAAGTAAATGAAATTATTTTACTTAAAACCCGCGTTTTAATAAAGTAAAGTAAGACAGATTATATTGGATTAAAGTGAGAGACAGAGAATCATTCTTAACGCTGAAAATGTTTTAAGACAAGCCAGACTACAACTCCTAAGGCAGGTCGAAAGCTCTATAAAAGAATTTAGATTGAACATATGAATGAGATTAAAACCCGCTTTTTATGAATTTTCATTCTAGTTTATCTCTAGTTTCGTTTCATTCTTCCTTGATTTTACAGAGCTCCGCGTGATTTATAATTAGAACTAAAAGTCAAGCCCATGACTACCTCATAATCTAAATTAGATCTAAAAATGCAAGTTAAGTAAATCTTTTATTAACTTGTTCCCTCGGTTATTTTTTTTTTTTTTGTTCTTGAAATAGTAAAAGTAAAATGATTAAAGGAATACGGATTTTTTCTATACTAACAAACGTATTTTTAATCAGGAACTACTTCCCATTTGTGGTGTTTTATCGAACATCGTAAGTTTTAACTGAAATGCCAGGAAGTTCAACGTCTGTAAGTGAAAGAAAGGTGTAATAAATTCATGATTCTGCCAAAAAAAGAGTAAGAATTAATACCAACCTAGTGGCTTTCATAATGGTTCGTGCCATTTTTAGAAAGGCATTCGTTCCTCTGCTCTTTTCAAATCAATATAATTGGCCAAGCGTATTAAAGGCAAAAATGGAGAAACTTCATGAACAAGAAAACATCGTCTTTTCTAGAAATTATTTATCTCTTCTGTTAAAATAACTTGCCTTTATATATTTATTTCACTCTATTTCGAAATATAATATATATATATATAATATAATAGCATATATATAATTATAACGATACATAGCTACAACTGACTGTTTCTACGAACAGATTAAAAACTATGTTTGTTTTTTGTCTTCAAAATTCTATATTTTTGTTTCTTAAACACATTATTGTTTTTTGACACACGGTTCATGCGAGTTATTTTCCGTTCTTACAATTAAAACAGTTGCTTTTGTTTGTTTTTAAGCACAAACCTCCCAGTGGACTATCTGTACTGTTCCCACCATAAGAATTGAGTCCTACATTTTAGCGTTATAAGCCCTCAATTTTACCTTTGATCCACCGGGGGACGTACTGAAAGAAAAACTTGTTACATAATCACCATTGTGTATAAAGGCAGAATGATCATTTGTTAATACCTGATTACCTAATAAGCTTACTATCTACACCCTTGCCTACAATTATTTTAATACAATTTACTGTTTTTTTAATTAATTATACTTGACATCAGGCTTTATTCTAATTCTTGAAATTCTCTAAGGGACTAGATAAAGAATGCAGTGTTAAAAATATAATAGGGCCTAATACTTATGTAAAATTAATAATAATCAGGCTTCGCCAACAAGAAAAAGGCACTCACACAGTAATAGCTGATTTTTTTATATTTGAATTCTTGCTCAAATGGAATTGTTTGTGTTAAAGCTTTTCCTTGCATTGTTTCAGATCGTGTTAATGAAAGAACTTTTCCATTGATCCATTAAATATTGTATAGGCTGTTTTTTAATTGTATGTTTGTATTATTGTTTGTCTAGAGTGGCGTTTTTCTCATCACTTGATGAGTGCGTAATTGAATGTCTTGAAAGTTTAGAAAACTATTTGAGCAATATAAAAACACGAGTTACGCTAGAGTAGAGAGAGATTGTTGATTTATTACTGAGTCAATCAGTTAGTTAGTTCAGCTCTGTAAGTTTCAGTTGTATGTTCAACAAAGCAATAGATGTATGTGATGTATCTTACGCACGACAAAATTAGCAAGTTGTTTGAATTTTTATTAAATTGTTTATTTTTTTAATTTAGGCCCGTATTTAGTTACTAGTTGTAAAACATGTGGTAAAAAACACTTTTGTTGTCATTAGGTAGATTGGACTGAATTATTGTTTTACTGAATAATCTACAATAGCTTGCCCAACATTACAAAATGTTAAAATGAATTATTCAATACTTCATTGTAAAATTAAAGATGAAACTAGCTTAGACATAGAAAATGTTTTAACTTTCATTGATAATTAAATTATATATAATTGAAAAACAGGGAGTAGTTAGTTTTAAAATTTAGCTAAGATGTGTGAATCATCTGAAAAATAAATTAAGTAATTCAAATAACAAACAAGTGTGGTAAAATCTACACTAAAGTATACATAACAAAGGTTAAAATTTATGTACAATAGTGAGAAGAGAAATACGTGATCAACGTTTCGGCCAAATGAACTTACACTATGAAGGTCGTTCGGGTACAACGTTATGACATAATTCTTTATCAGTTCCACGATTTTAACCGTTTCGTTGTATTTTAATATTACAAAAAAAACAGTGATTCAAAAAATATGGCTAACGTTAAACGCTATGAAAGTGTCTAAATTATGTAAGCAAAAATGCATACAGATAACAGGACAATGATTCAGACTAAAATCTGATATCTCTGATTTTAAGTCATTTCCGGGAGAATAATATTTAAACTGTGCGACATTACTAACATCTAACGTAAGCTAGTTATACAATATATTTATTTCATTTGCCAACACGCCATTTTTATGTTTTTAATCAATTGGTTAATGTCAAACATCGTAGAGCAGATAATACGGTTTCACTTAAAAAATATAAATTGTTTTCTGCGATATAAAATCAACTGTTGGATAGTAAATTCTATTTATTTGCTTATTTATTATTATGGTTGTGTTTGTCTTTCATTTATAATTTCCTTGTATCGTTTAGATTATCTATAAATTTTTAGTTGCATTAATACGCTTCTGGCCAATCATTTGTATTTTGAGTATGATGAAACCGACATCAGCTTCCCTAGCGGTGGCGTACAGATACTATTAATATAGCAGAATATTATATAAATTTATAATCACATAAGCTTTACTCTCGTGATCTACTCAGTGAATAAATATTAGGTCGTCAAGAAATTAATGTCGCTTTTTTTAGATGAAAAACCCGAACAATTTAGATATCAAAACAAAACATTTATTAAATGAAATAGTCTCCATTCTTATCGATGATATTTTTCCATCTTACATGTTGTTAATGCCCTGATTAAAGAAATCACTAGGCTTTGAAGCAAAAAATATGTCGATGTCCTCTTTAACACCTTCCACATTTGCATACGTTTTCCCATTAAGATGGTGTTGCAGCGAACGAAAAAAATGGTAATCTGATGGTGCCACGTCTGGAAAATATGGTGGGTGGGGGAGAACTTCCCAACCCAACTCTACAACCTTGAGTTGCATCAAACGTGCCACATGTAGACGTGCATTGTCGTGGAGAAGAATAACACATTTCCGACTGACGAGTGAAGGGCGCTTCTGATGAAGGTCTTGATTTAAACGTTCCAGTTGTTGACTATATATCTCTGCACTGACAGTTCGCTGTGGATTGAGGAGTTCAAAATGAATTACTCCTTTGATGTCCCACCAAATGCAAAGCGTCACTTTTTACGGGTGGAGTCTAGGTTTGAGGGTCGGAAGTGGTTTTTGTCTAGGACTGAGCCACTGTTTTTGGCGTTTAATATTCGCATAGAAAATCCATTTTTCATTACCGGTGACAGTTCTGTCCCAAAATGGTTCACGCTCATTACGCGCTAGTAGAGACGAAGCAACGTTCACACGTTGGAAACGATGATCATCGGAGTGTTCGTGAGG
>NW_013667327.1:91069-94546 GCF_000517525.1 Limulus polyphemus | reverse complement strand
CAGGGCCATTTCACGAGTGTGTTGCCTTGAGTTAGACTTCAGAGCATCACTATCAATTCCAACATGTCGGTCTCTGCCATAACAGTTTTAAAGCTAAAGTCACCTGAACGAAACTTGCTGAACCATCGTTGACACTTACGAACGTTTTAAACATTTCCATAAACTTCGTTGATATTCTTTGTGGCTACAGAGGCGTTGTTTCCCTTCTTATATTCAAACAGCATTACATGCCGAATGGGTGTCTCGTCGTGTGCCATCACTATAAGGAATTAGAGTATACTAAACTTTACACATTATATAAGCTACACTAACGTGCGTTTAGGCGGTTCGTTTAACTACGTTTTTTGTTGTTGTTTTTTTTTGGGGGGGGGGGGTAATGAAAGTGTTCCAAAACGCGACATTAATTTTTTGACGACCTAATATTTATTAACTGAGTAGGTCTTATGTGATTATAAATTTATATAATATTCTGCTATAATAAAAGTATCTGTACGCCACCGCTAGGGAAGATGGTGTCGGTTTCATCAAACATATTTACTCAAAATACAAATAATGGCTAGAAGGTGAGAATATAATTTGCTATCCAATAGTTCATTTTATATCTCAGAAAACAATTTATATTTTTAAGTGAAAACATTTAATAAAAGTTTTGTTTTGATATCTAAGTTTTTCGGGTTTTTTCATCTAAAAAAAAGCAACATTAATTTCCTGACGACCTAATATATATTCATTGATTAGGTCTTATGTGATTATAAATTTATATAATTTTCTGCTTTATTAATAGTATCTGTACGCCACTGCTAGGGCCAAAGCTTCACTATGAGAGACAATCACTAGATAGTTAGTGAACAATACAGTTAGTGAATTATTGCTGTTTATCACTCGATATTGTTATTAATATAGAAAGTTATTTTTGGAATATTGTGTTTGCTGTATTTTTTGGAATTATGTTTTTCTTTGTATTTCTTTTTCCTGATTCCATTATTGAAAATAATATTGATATTTATGATATATTGTTGATTGACATTATTGTCAACTCCTGGCCAGGCGTGTGTTTATTAACTGTGTTTTGGCAAGTGTTCAATTTATTTCTAAGTGTTGTTGTTATTGTTGAAGCCTGATTGCAGCGGCGTGTTCATTTTAGACTTTTACATAACTATAACTTGCGCTAAAAGTTAACTTTCCTCCAGTTGTTCAGAGGTCAGCGTGAAGGCTAATAACGTTAAAATTCGCAGCTCAATCACTGCGATGGACACAGAGACATTCCGATGTGCAGCTTTGTGTTAAACAATAAACTAGCAGTCAGTTATTCCGGACAAACTATATAAGTGCGTTATAAATAAAATGTAGTTTCTATTTCAAACAGCAAAGGTTCGAGGCTTATTTTTCATTTGCAAATTTTAATACTTTCTTAATATATATATCACGTTTATCCAAGCACATTTCGTGAAGTTATTAGAAACAAAAATTAATGTATTTTTTGCAAGCACAATCATTTCGTGAAATTATTGGAAACCAAAATTAATGTATTTTTGCAAGCACAACCATTTCGTGAAGTTATTGGAAACAAAAATTTATGTATTTTTTGCAAGCACAATCATTTCGTGAAGTTATTGGAAACAAAAATTTATGTATTTTTTGCAAGCACAATCATTTCGTGAAGTTATTGGAAACAAAAATTAGTGTATTTTTTGCAAGCACAATCATTTCGTGAAGTTATTGGAAACAAAAATTAATGTATTTTTTGTAAGCACAATCATTTCGTGAAGTTATTGGAAACAAAAATTAGTGTATTTTTTGCAAGCACAATCATTTCGTGAAGTTATTGGAAACAAAAATCCTATTCCTTCAGAAAATCTATAACAGCTATTTCAAGGTCAAACTAGCATCCAAAATGCTTGGAAAACTTGACTTGTTATGTACAACAAAACACAGACTTTTTCAAATAGTTTGCTTTGGGAGAACAGATAATATCAAGAAGATTTATCTTCACGCAAACCTTTATAAGAGGGGTCTGTTGTCACTGAAGATTATCTTCATGCCTGAAATTCCCAGCCAAAGTGACAAAGTAACCTTGGCATGTAATTACTTTAAGTTAGCAAAAGTACTTCGTCTTCGTCTTCTTCCAGACGCCAAGTTTCAAACATTTAATGATCTTATGTCTTTTTATCATGGACACAGATACCCAGACAATCAAAGACTTGTAAACAGCCTTCTCGTTCAGTGCTTTTCTTACAAGTTTTGGATGACTGGTAAGCATCTTTTCCATACAGACAGACGTAAGGGAAAAGATCAGGTAAATTTATATTATCTTTATACTATAGCGATTATTCTAAGTCGACTGAACTAGTTTTGAAGATAAAAAGTTAAACACGTTAAAATTCAAAGGATGTTGAAAAATCAAATCTGTAGCCTAGCAACAACGCCTTAAGTATAAGATGCATTAGCTTTCAAGCTTAAGAAACAGACAAATGTCATTAATTATAACATATGTTAGTTAAAGTAATGCTACTAAACACCCTATTCTATGAGTTCAAGAACTTGTCAACACGTTGGGTATAAGTCATAAATCTATTTACTGCTGTTTCTTAAGATGATCTTAAATATAAGAACAATCAGAGCCGTATATAACTGGTAAGAAAAGCAGGTATTTACCTAGAAAGGAATTAGTTGTAGGGAAATGTCATATGAACATTGAACAAAGTGAAGAAATGAAAGGAAAATAAGACAAATTTTATAAGAGAGGAAGATAATAAAAAATAATAACGACTAAATTGAGCACTTATTAAAAATTCCACAGAAGTACAAATAAATTTTAAAAACAATTTCTTTCTCACTTACAATAAGATTCTAAATCTATATGATTCCATGAGCCCTGATATATATATATATAAATAGGAGTGACTGAAGTTGATGAGAGTTTCTTTTTATCTACTATTTAAATATAGTACAAATCAACATAGTAAATAATGTGTTTCGGTTATTATTAGTTATTAATCAACCTTTTATTAATGTTTAATTACAGAAAGTCTGACATCGCCTGCCTGACAATGACTACAGGCAACTACGGAAGAGTCAGAAAAGAAACATAAAAGATCCATTAAAAAAATGGTGATGCAGCATTTTAAGGCAGCAGAAAATAAATATTAATTAATAGCGAGGAACCAGGATATGCTTCTGTAGGTGAGTAATTGTTTAGCTTTGTAACAACAACAAAAAACTCATACTGAATACAACAAAATGAAATGAATGATAAAAGTCACATTATTGAAGATTCAAGAGATCATGTGCTTTGGCCAAATGATATCAGAAACGACTTAAGATAATTAGTTATATCAAAAGGTGATGCAAGTAAAAAATCTAAAGCCAAGTGATATCAGAAACGACTTAAGATACTTAGTTATATCAAAAGGTGGTGCAAATAAAAAATCTAAAGCCAAGTGATATCAGAAACGACTTAAGATAATTAGTTATATC
>NW_013667327.1:79903-90069 GCF_000517525.1 Limulus polyphemus | reverse complement strand
TCTAAAGCCAAAGTGATATCAGAAACGACTTAAGATAATTAGTTATATCAAAAGGTGGTGCAAGTAAAAAATCTAAAGCCAAGTGATATCAGAAACGACTTAAGATAATTAGTTATATCAAAAGGTGGTGCAAGTAAAAAATCTAAAGCCAAATGATATCAGAAACGACTTAAGATACTTAGTTATATCAAAAGGTGGAGCAAATAAAAAATCTAAAGTTTCTGAAAAATAAAATTGTTTGTTTTGTAGTTAAGACAAAGCTACACATCTGTGTTCTGGTCACCACGGGTATCGAAACCCGGTTTTTAGCGGTATAAACCCGCAGACATACCGCTGTGCCACTAGGGGGCAAACAAAACTGAAAGACGATCTGCTACAACCCATTATAACCACCATCTTATTGAAAGAAATAGTTAATTCATTTGTTTCAACAAGATGAAGTGTATTGTCTCTGTTGTAAGGATTTTGCTTTAACACGATATGCCTTGAGTGATAATGATATGAAGAACTAGAAGAAAACACAGTAAATATTAGGATAACACTACAAGTCACCTAATTACCATAATTTTGTTTAATGAAAAGAACTGAAAGTAGGAAAGGAACAGACCGTATATTAAAGAAAAACAGTTTGTAATTAAATATGAATGCGAACATTAGCAGGGAGTCTTACATTAAATGTTTAGCCCAACAGTGTCTACACTTTGAGGAAATTGACACCTTCTAGAAAAACATAAAAATAATATTATTGGTAGGCAAACAACGATTTATAAGCATAAGGAGGAGTTTATTGATGGTGAAACATACTACATTTTTCAACAGAACATTGGTCTGTTTTGCAGAGGGTACAAGTGACATCAGAGATCATCACACGGACCTTGACATTGCTCTTATAGAGGGTACAAGTGACATCAGAAATCATCACGTGGACCTTGACATTGCTCTTATACAGGGTACAAGTGACATCAGAAATCATCACATGGACCTTGACATTGCTCTAATACAGGGTACAAGTGACATCAGAAATCATCACGTGGACCTTGAAATTGCTCTTATAGAGGGTAAAATTGGCATCAGAAATCGTTATCAGAAATCATTACATGGACGTTGACACCACAGGAAATCATCACGTGGACCATGACAATTGTTCATCAATAATCTAAATCGACAGCCTGTAAATGAGCTCAAAACGTTGTCAGTATTCATTCCACCAAAAACAACACCAAAGACATGCAGTAGAGTATTTAGTAGTGAATATATTAATTCCTGTCCCAAAGGTATACATCGCCCCAATCACCGTTGCTATTAAAGAACTAAGCTTTTCGAAACTGAAACTAATCAAAATTTACCCGAGATCCACGAAAATACAGGAGCATTTAGTTGTTTTTTTCCCATCATATTGGTTGATCAGATCGCTGAATCATTGGACTTGAGAGAGATCATCCGCCATATTCCTTCATTAAAATATAAGAGAAAATTGTATAGCTCTTATTTATATTTTACTATTGTGTGTGTGTTGCTACTGTACTCAGAATTTATTTCAAATGTAAGTTCAAATAAATTAATTAGTTTGGACATTATAATAATTACAGATGGTTTTACAAGTAAAATGTAAAATGGCACACTGTTTTTAGCGCCATGTCACTTAATTAGCCGTAACCTATAGAAACCTAATATCAAATTATCTCATTTTGCCTACTTCGGCAAAAAAACCTAAGGCATGCACTGATTAATGTGTATACCTTAATTCAGTATGATCGTTTAACTGCCTTCTTAACAATGACCTTAATACATTATTTTAGCATTAAATCTGGTAGATTTTAATGTCAAGATATAAAAACTTTCAATTAGTAAGATACTTACTATTCTAAAAGTGGAGCCTTCTAGAGTTAACGATTGATTTTATAGCAAAAGTCAGCCACTGCTTTAAAGAACACTATATTGTTACAGTCAGAACTCTAAAATCATTGTGCAATAACGAACTTCTTTCATATACAGGTATGTATGCACGTATACAACATGTTTACGTTGAACTAACGTATATAACCTAGATACACAAGACTATCAGTGTCAACAATGCTATAATTCGTACTGCAAAATGATATGATTCACAAACGAAAAATCACTTTAAACTTTTAGAATGCATAAGCCCCAGGTGACAAAGAAAAGCGCATTTCCCCTATTCAAGTACTGCTAGCTCGTTGCTTTCGAAGAAATTTCCCTTGAGATATAACAAAGGTTTACAGAAAAGCAATATAATTAATATCAAATAGAGAAGAACAAATATTGGAATTCGTTGCAAAATCGAATGAAATTATACATACGACACTGCGTCAGAAAATCGACGTTTCTTGGGCAGAGTAAAATAGAAAATTTATTATTAATCAAGTCAGTAGCTTTCCATTCGCCCCATATTTTGATTTCTAGCTATGTGTGTTTATTTTACTTTTGGAAGACTTGTTACTGCAATTCCTTGTGTGCAATAATCAAGCACTTGGAACTGTCTCAACAATTGCACAAGTCAGTACTAGAAAATCAGGTTTATATATGTGCTTATATACATTATCCATGTATATATATAGGTGGACAGGCAGACAAATAATACTTACATGTTCAAATAACTTATTTTTGTCACAAATGTCTTTCATACTTTGTACAGAGTGGACAGGCTGACAAATAATACTTACATGTTCAAATAACTTATTTTTGTCACGTCTTACATACTTTGCACAGAGTTGTTATAAGTGGAGTTCAGCTAAACTGGATTAATGACACAAGGACCTTTGCTCTTTTTCTGATTTACGAGAAGCACATACATGAAAAAATGGCCTATAAATTATCTAAATTTTGCTGATGACATTAAGTTTTTGGATGTTGTTAGCTGTGAGGAGAAGGAGAATACTTTACAAAAGGATTTGGATTATTTGGTGAGTTGGGCGAATAAATGGCAGATGACATTTAATTATAATATATCCATGTGGGATATCATAATTTGAATAATGGGTATAATTATGGCGGGAATAACATTAACAGTGTTACGGAATAAAAGGATCTTGGTATTCTAATTGATCAGCTTCTTAAGCCATAAAAACAATGTGCTGTTACTAGTGACCGGGCAAATAGGATTTTAGGTTGTATCTACAGAAATGTTGAATACAAATCTAACGAGGTTATAATTTTATTCTAAAGGTCATTAGTTAGGCCACATTGGCATTATTTCTTGGGCATCTTATTTTAATTAAGACATTAAATTATTGGAAAGGGTTCAGAGGAGGGCTACTAGGATGATACCTGGGCTGAAAAAGTTGTCATACAAGAACAGATTAAGATCTCTGAAATTGTTTTCTCTTGAAAACAAAAAGAGTTAGCTAGAAAGTTAAAATTTTGAGGGATTAATAGTGTTTGCGCATAATTTTTTTTCGTACTTAACGGTAAGAATGGTAGAACAAGGGACCACAAATACAAACTTTGGCAGGGTAGTAGTCATCTTCAGCTAAGACAGCAGGGTGGTTGGGCTTTGAATAAGTTGCCTTCAGATATGATGGATGCCGTTAATTTAATGTAGCTTAATGGAAGTGTTGACAAATATCTGAATAAGAGCTGGTTTGAGTGCTTTATTTTCCTTTTAAAGTTCAGTTTAGTGGATGGGACGGCCTAGATAGACAAACAGGTCCCTAAAGAGCGGTTCAAAATAATCTGACGTGAAACTACCACACACAATAATCTGACGTGAAACTACCACACCAAAATAATCTGACTGAAACTACAACACCACAATAATCTGACGTGAAACTACCACACCACAATAATTTGACGTGAAACTATTGCACCAAAATAATCTGACGTGAAACTACCACACCACAATAATTTGACGTGAAACTATTGCACCAAAATAATCTGACGTGAAACTACCACACCAAAATAATTTGACTCGTATAGGTGTGGTAGTTTCACGTCAGATTATTGTGTGTGGTAGTTTCACGTCAGATTATTGTGGAGTGGTAGAATCACGTCAGATTATTGTGTGTGGTAATTTCACGTCAGATTATTTTGGTGCAATAGTTTCACGTCAGATTATTTTGGTGCAATAGTTTCACGTGAAATTATTGTGGTGTGGTAGTTTCACGTCAGATTATTGTGTGTGGTAGTTTCACGTCAGATTATTATGTGTGGTAGTTTCTCCCTGCACATTCAACATCACACGGAGAATGGTGAGAATACCAGAATGAAATAAACATTTCTTATACTACAAAAAAATGGTTCACAGCCAAAACAAAGTGCTACAAACTTATAATTTAATATTTTTGATTTTTTTTTTCATTATTTTTTTAAATAAGTTTTCTTTGGGAGATTCTAAATACATGAAAGCAACGTTAAAGGCGTATTTCTAGAAAAAGTGACATTTACTTCATTTGATTACACAGACCCGCGAATTTAAACGGCATAAAAATTATTTTGGTTTTAATAACGGATTTTCCAAAATTCGGCTACGCAGATTTCGAAAATAATGTTCATTTTTTTCTATCACGTAAGGATTTTTACAAACCGAGAAGAAAAACAAACTCTTACATAGATCAAATTATCATTTCATTTACCATAGTGAACATTTTTAATTATTTTCTTTGGGTTCTAAAACGATCGGTAAGGCTCTCACATCGCGATTGGTCTAGAGAAATCTATAACCAGTAGTTGTCAACATTTTAAGCATAACAAAATGTGATCCGATTTCAATGAAAATGATTCACTTATGTAAGAGTACTTATCACGTTTTGTGAAAAATCTATACGTGATGGAGAAAAATGGATATCATTTACAAATTCAGCGTACTATAGAACATGTAAGAATTTAAAGACAATAAGACCTGTGTTATATGGTGGAACATATTTTATTTGATTACGTATTTCTAGAAAATAAGAAATTTATTTTATGGGGCCCCAGTAGCACAGCGAAACCCGGTTTCTAGCGTTGTACAAACAATCTTCTCTGGAAATAAGAAAATTGGAATTTATTTTATGTATTTCCAGAGAAGATTGTTCGTACAACGCTAGAAACCGGGTTTCGCTGCGCTACTGGGGCCCGGAAAATATGGAATTTATTTTATTTGTTTAATATTATAATTTAGATATGACTAATTAGCAAAGAAAATGAGAATTATTTGGAAAAAGGTAGAAAATTTATAACCACAGGCTCTTAACCTTTTTCAGTTTTTTTTTTTTACCAATTAAACTTTTTTTCGTTTAAGCTCAAAACTGCAATATTAGTTATATTATATGCACTATATCCACCACAAGGATCGAACTCCGAATTCTAACGTTATAAACCCTCAATCTTACTGATGAGCCTGCTAAAGATTAAAAATATGTCTGTAAAAGCCCCCCCCCCCAGTGTCACAGCAGTATGTGGTGGGCAAAGCACAGATAGCCCATCGTACAGCTTTGTGCTTAACTTTAAACAAACAAACAAATGTTTGCAAAATGGCTTACTACTATTTATTCTTGTCATAATTTAACAGTGACAACAACAAGGCTTAAATACTTTCAGTTGACAGAATTTTAAAGATTGTGTAATGACTAAATTCATAAAAAAATGCTGAAACTATCACTAGTATCAGCATTTAGTGATTTGTTATTAGTCTATTTTGAGCGCAGATCTGTACAATGGGCTGATTGCGTTGTGCCCTCTGCGGGGATCAATTTCAGTGATTTAAACATAAACTTTTAAGCTTATCACTGAGCCACCGGAAGAGAACATTTTTCTAAGAATATGATTCAAATTAAAGCCTAGATCTGCAAAATTAAATAAAGATATCGTTTAGTTAATTGACTGTGGGCTCAAATACTGCTCAGTCTTATGATCCCTTTCTCAACTAATTACTGTAATCAGCTGTAATGCTATGTTATTTTTGTTTGCCGGAATCACTCATGTCATATTATGTGTAATTTCCATATAATAAAGTAATCTGTTTGTGCTGAAACTAAAAGCAAAATATCAAAATAGCTAAAAAATGCGAGACGTGAAAGCACACTAATTTTACTAATAAATATATATATATATATAACTATTACTCTATGTATACATTAACTTTATTATTTAATACTTCCTCTGCAAAAGTACAAGACGTTTAGATGGAGGAAATTTATTACATTTCATTGCTAGGACAGAATCTGTTTTGTTTGTTTTTAATTTCGCGCAAAGCTACACGAGGGCTATCTGCGCTAGCCGTCCATAATTTAGCAGTGTAAGACTAGGTGGAAGGCAGCTAGTCATCACCACCCACCGCCAACTCTTGGGCTATTCTTTTACCAACGAATAGTGGGATTGGCCGTCACATTATAACGACCCCACGGCTGAAAGGGTGAGCATGTTTGGTGTGACGGGGATTCGAACCCGCGACACGCAGACTGCGAGTCGAGCTCCCTAACCACCTGGCCATGCCGGTTCGACAGAATCTGAGAATATAACAATAGTATTACACAATGAAGCTAAGATAGAATCTGAGAATATAAAAATAGTATTATACAATGAAGCTAGAACAGAATCTGAGAATATAACAATAGTTTTATACAATGAAGCTAAGGCAGAATCTGAGAATATAACAATAGTATTATACAATGAAGCTAGAACAGAATCTGAGAATATAACAATAGTTTTATACAGTGAAGCTAGGGCAGAATCTGAGAATATAACAATAGTTTTATACAACGAAGCTAGAACAGAATCTGAGAATATAACAATAGTTTTATACAACGAAGCTAGAACAGAATCTGAGAATATAACAATAGTTTTATACAGTGAAGCTAGGACAGAATCTGAGAATATAACAATAGTTTTATACAGTGAAGCTAAGGCAGAATCTGAGAATATAACAATAGTTTTATACAATGAAGCTAAGGCAGAATCTGAGAATATAACAATAGTATTACACAATGAAGCTAAGATAGAATCTGAGAATATAACAATAGTATTACACAATGAAGCTAAGATAGAATCTGAGAATATAACAATAGTATTATACAATGAAAAACATTTGGACTTAACATAAGTCTAACTCAGCATACGTAATAACTTCCTTGCATTGCAAAGGACTTTGTTCACTCATCCCCAAGAGTTAGCTCAGGTTTTGTTTTATAGTATTCTTTATACTTTCAACAAACACATTAAGGTCCTGAAATTAATTAAGGTTTTATAAGATTTCTTGTTTCTACGCTATTCTCAGCTTTATATATCGTCATTAAAAGCTTCGTAATAATATTATATTCACCTGGCATTTGGCATACATCATAAAACTCAGACAAATAATATAACAGAAACGTCTTTCGGTGTTTTGACAAGTAACACACGAAAACAGAACGTATATCATAATACTTTTGCATCATTACATAAGTAAAATATGAAGAAAAGCATTGAATAGACACTATAGAGAAAACGAAACTGGCCAAGCATGACAAATACTGATACCAAAGGTTATACAAAACAAAACTGACATCGTAGGTTGCAAGAAATTAGGCCAAAGAGACTAGCGCTAACACCACAAACAATTATTCGAATTGATCAACATTTTACACGTTGTGTGCTCTTCTCACCACTGTATCGAAACCTTTTTAGTGTTTTAAGTCTGCAGACATGCCGCTGTGCCACTGGGGGAGAGGGGGCTTTTCTGACGATCTGCTAACACTACTAAGTTATTCTTACTTTTCATTACCGTGGCAAGTCTATTTTAATAAACCTATAAATAAATGGAAGCCGACGATATTCTGTTTTCTAGTTCGTGGCGTCTCGTATAGATAAATGGAAGCCGACGATATTCTGTTTTCTAGTTCGTGATGTCTCGTATAGAATCCACGTGATGCTTATTGACATATCTTTTCCTAAATATTTGTATTATGTTTTTGAGTTTGTGGAAGTAAAAAAAATCCACTCTGTATATTCTCTCACTTCAATACGTAACACCTGTAACCTAATAAATTTTCCAGTCGAATGACGATTTTACCCCACCCCCACCCCCCAGAAAAGAGGTGAATGCAGTTTCTGCGTCAGTACCTCTTTGATCGGTAGCATTGCTTATAGCAGGAAAAATATAATTGGAACGCCTAACAATACTAGTATTGACGTTAATGCAGTCCTCTGTCCAATCAAAATGCCTAAAAGTGAACCAATCATATAGTCCTTACTTAAGCGCAAAATTCTACATATTTTGTTCCTGAAACTATATTTATAATTATTAGTTTAAATTCGTGATATCTTAACAGTTTTAGAACTAGTGCTCCTCTGTAAGACTAAACTATACACTTTGTTCGTGAAATGCTGAGACGTTTTGAATAACTTATGATCATATTTTCTCGCCCTTATTAGTTCAGGGTGCTCATGCATTCTCAATCTTCCTGAAAATGTAATTTCTTTTGTCACCACTTTTGAAATGTTTCATTTTTCTCATTTTTAGTCATTTACCGGCTATACAACATATTACATTGTCTCGACATTTTTATCCAACATATATACAAAATCAACATTTTAGTGCACACGTTCCTTGGTAGTTCTACTTTTTCTACCTAATTTATTACTTTTTTATACATTATCTATCACTTTTTATACCCAATTTATAACTTTTTACCTAATTTATTGCCTTGGTGACGCTACATTTTTACAACAACTCATGAAAATTATATCTAAATAAAATTGTAGGTACGTAAAGGCGTAGGAATACTTTAATTAGTTAATGATATTAAAAAGTAGCACTCTCTATAGACAAACCTTTTGTATCAAATGTATCACTTGATTAAATGTGTCTAAAGTATTTAAAGACGGAACTAGTAATATCTTTTTGTTCACATCTTATTTTAAATCTTCTTGAAAATTTTCAAAGAACACGTACAACTTTTTCAAGTGTGACAAAACAGATATTTGATGTTATATATTTTCCATTCAAAAGACTTTTTGTAAATACAATTTCATTAACTCAAGATTTAAAAAAATATTATTATTATTAACTTCCGATCAAAACAATCTACCTACTTAGATTAAATGTCCCCCAGTGGCACAACGGTATGTTTGCGGACTTACAACGCTAGAAACCGGGTTTCGATACCCGTGGTGGGCAGAGCACAGATAGCCCATTGTGTTGCTTTGTGCTTAACTACAAACAAACAAACTTAGATTAAAACTAAAAATGTACTTGGTAATGAGTATAACTAATTAAATATAGTATTCTTATGTTCTTACTTATAATGATTATAATGCATTGTTTCACAAGCTGGGTATCCTCGCTGTTAGCGCTATTTTCGACCGTAAACCCAATAATAACTCACGAAGTTTGGCCAGCTTAGGAGATTTAAACTAGTCTTATATCCATATAATAAGCTAAAAAAATCCATATAACGAAAATACAACAATAAAAATTAATAAAAGTAGATATATTAAACATTCTAACTAATGCTGTTACTAAAAGTAACATTTTAGAAAGATCAAAGTATACTGAACACATAAACACTAATGCTTAGGTTCATATTCTGTTTATGTTTAATGTTCGTTGAAAAACATAACATTTGGGTAACCAAAACTTCACACAATTCTCCCTAACAACGTCTTGTGACCAATGAAAGCCCAAAGAGCACCGACAGTGTAACTTTGGAGCAGTCTAAAATTTGAGATACATTATTAAGACCCAAGTTCAGCTATAGGGTAAAGCAGAAGGGCAGTAGTGATAGTACAACGTACTATAATGTGTGTATATATCACAATTAATCCGATTTTAACTAACATCTATCACTTTATAAAACACATGGATCGGGCAATGGAAAGTTAGAATCTCAGTAACAGCCGAAAGCTAAACGTGATAAGATTCCAGAATGCTCGGAATACTTATAAGATCTAGAAAAGGATGTAACAATGTTCATTGGTGTTAATAATAAAGTTATTATCTGTTGGAGTGATGGCTCATCTATTAAGTATAGACTCTAAATATTCAATAACTTCCTTCTTACTCATAACATGTTCATTGGTGTTAATAATAAAGTTATTATCTGCTTCATCTGCTGGAGTGATGGCTCATCTATTAAGTAGAGATTCAAAATACTCAATAACTTCCTTCTTACTCATAACATGTTCATTGGTGTTAATAATAAAGTTATTATCTGCTTCATCTGCTGGAGTGATGGCTCATCTATTAAGTA